>NC_041345.1:10534497-10546997 GCF_004354835.1 Perca flavescens | reverse complement strand
ACACACACACACACACACACACAATATATCATGCGTTTATCATGTGTGCTGCTCTGCTTGTGGATGTGTGTGGGATGCGGTTTTGTTTTGTTTTATCTTAATATGTAAAGCATTTTGTGCTACTTTTTTTGTGTATGAAAAGTGCTATATAAATTAAGTTTGATTTGATTTAGTCTGCAACAATAAAAATGATGGCAACAAACAAATATGGGAATGTTTTATTAAAAGACAAAGACTAAAAGGTTTTTAAAGAATAAAAAGGTTTTTCCTGACTGCATCAGCATTTAACGATGACGTTTGTTTAGCCATATTACATGAGCGTAGGGGTGTAAGAAAAAATAGATACACTTTACTTACACGCAATATTTTATTTCGCAATACTGTATCGATTTAAAAAAAAGGCAATATCAATTTTTTTATTTTTTTTATGTGCAAAAATATTCATGTAAGACAGTGGTTCATGTTTATGTTGCATTTAAACCCCCTACCACTAGATGGCTATGCTTAGAGGCACCACTAGTGTCCTTGCCTAACAGTGCCTGACTTTTTGCTAGAAGCTAACAACGTAGCTATGGCTGAACTTTGGCCTACTTTAGCAAATAAAAATTAGCTCACTAATAACCTGTGAACCACAATCCCAAACTGGCAGTTTGATTTTCTGTGTACTGAATTGTTTACCTAAAGTAAACTTTGACTTTTATGCACATCATGTCTTTTTTTAAATATTAGTTTTTCTAAAATTATACTTTAAAAAAATCCCAATATATCGCCTTACGCAGAGTATCTTATCGCCAGATTCTTGCCAATGCACAGCTCTACATGAGAGGGTTTAATTTAAAGTTTTTTAGTTTAAAAAAAGTGTAGGCCTCCTCAAGTGTAATATTGTGATTATACAAGAACGGTTACCAACAAAATAAGTGATAATCAATCTGAATTCATATTGTGGAGCAATTCCCTCTTGAAATACAAAACAAATACAAAAAACAGACAGGATTGCTAGTCCCTCCCTGTTAAGTCAGCCAGCCAATTTGAGCTATAGCTTTGTAGAGACCGTGGGATTTCCCAAACTGAATAAATCCCACCCACACTTATAAACACAAAACTGCTTTGCTAGCTTCATTGTGTTGTAACTAAGACATCTGCTGAAAAAATTATTGTATTAATTAGCATGATTGCCATACTGTTTAGTTCAAAAACATCCAAAACACCAAAGTACAAAAGACATAGCGGACCAGACGCAAGCTTTTATTTTGAAAAGTCAAAGATCGGGGACAGCCCCAGCCGGGAGGGCATTAGAGGGGAGGTCTCCAGGCCGCAACCTTACCCGACTCCAAAGTAGGGGACTGACCGACTGGATGGACTGTCGAGCCATAAGGAGAGGGCCCATTCAGTACCTGGTTTTCACTACAAAAAAAAAAATAATAATCAGTCCATGGCTGACAATTAAAAACAATAGGTGCATTTAAGATATTCTTTGCTGAAAGCAAACTGTATTACTATCTAGAATACACTCAGGCCAGACACCAGTCCCAGCACCATAATGAGGGCACAGCAGTGAGACAGTGTGTGTGAAATCTGGCCGTGAAGGTTAGGCCAATATATCAACACACGTTGGGGGTCTGACGGGTCTCCGAGCACTTTCGTTTGGTTTATTTTCCCTCCTCTTTCATCACCTTCCTCTGCACCTCTGCTGGCTGATGTCTGACCTGGCCTGCAGGAGTTTGGAAGTGACAGACTACAAGCTTGTCTTGTGTCAAAGTGCACTGTGACGAGGGGAAATAATGGTCACACGGACACACATGAATGCACACAAGAACAAGTGTACGCACATACCCAGTGAAAGAAGGAAAGGTGCACTGTTGAGGTCGACGGGGTATGAATTTGCCATTGGCTTGTTACGCTCTTCTCCTCTCAACTGAATCCTAGTATATCAATCTCACCTCCTATTTGTGCATTTTGCAGCTCTACAAAACTATTAAAAAAAAATTAACTGCCACGTTTTTGTTAAAAAAAAAAGAAGAAAAAATTAAAAAAGGGGGTAAAAGAATGGATGCACTTTGGGATATACCTTAACGTGTCAACTAGAAATGTTGTTGATCCAACACATCTGGTCAAATATACAGTGTGAAGCACAGCTTGTACAAACATATTTTTGGCATCAATTTCTAAATATTGCCAATATTAACCAGATTATTCTACAATTAAATATTTCTCCCTCAAATCCCTCTACACCTTAACGTCCCAACAGTAGCACCTGTATCCTAGCAACAAAACCAAGTAGGCTCAGAGAATGAACACCTGGGTCTCTCTGTAGTCATGTGGAGCAAAGGGTTAAACTACGGAAAATGGACTTCATACAAATAGCAAATTCAATGTAAAGACGAGGTATAGTGGAATCATGCAGGTTATAAAAAATGTATGAACTGGTCACCATACAAACGTCAGAGTTTCTAAATGTGAAGAGTGTAGAGAAGCAGGAAATATAAATATTTTGTTTCTTTAGAAATAATGTATATGTAAATTACATCTGGCAAATGCTAAATAATTTTAATGAAAAGGTAATAAATGTTTCAGCAAGATGTTCTTTTCTGATGTCCTTTCATATGATAATTACTTGAGTTAAGGTTGTTTGGAGTCAATGTTACATAACAGTTTTTTTTATTAATAGAGCATGTAAATCTGATTTAAAGGGATTTTTTTAAATCTGTGTACTATTATCCATAAGCAATGCCTGAAGAGAAAAAAAGAAGTTGCATGCCATGACCCAGTTCAACCTGAAGGTTATCTCAGCATCCATAACTTATAAAAGCTAATGAAGTAAGAGCTCCAGAAACACCTTCCCCTCCTGATAGAAGTAGGCTGGAAGAGATAGGAAGGGGAATATGGAAAATGCTTAACTTCCCTAAAATTACTTTAATGTGCAAATTATATTTTTGAACCATATAATGGACCTTGTTCAAGAACGTATGAACAGATTTGTTCTTAAGTGGCACGTACGAATAAAGTAAGGAATTTGTGGCACTCACCAATTTTCTCTAAGGTACGAACAAGATCATGAGTGGTCCAGATCTGTCGTACGAGTCAAGTACTGATCATAGACTAGGGGTGGAACGGTACGTGTATTTGTATTGAACCGAAACGGTACGGGCGTCACGGTTCGGTGCATGAATTTACACGGAGAAAACAAGGTATAAAAATAAATAAAACTTGCGTACAAATTAATTAATGTAATGCGGAACTACTGTTAGATCCGCTGGCTCTTTAGGGACACCTAGTCTGTAGCCCCGCCTTAGCTCTGAAGCTCTGATTGGTGCGCCGCCTATGTAGCCGAGCTCCGCCTATGTATGCAGTTTTTTGTCAGGTCGACGGTCCAGTGAGTGAGTCAGAGATAGCAGCACTAAGGACGAGTATGGAGAGTTAGAGGACTCGCCAGCCTCTTTAAGATCTCAAGTTTGGGAAAACTTTGGTTTTCCAGTCAGTTACAGTAGCACAGGCGAGAGAGTGGTGGATAAGACGATGACAATGTTTGTCGGCGTTGTTCAGCAGTTGTTGGGTATGTGAGTGGAAATACATCTAACATGCTAATGCAAATCCGACGCCATCACCCAGATGTGCCAATCACTGGAACGAGAAAAAAAAAAAAAAAAACTGTCCAACTTCTCCTTACAGTGCGTAACCAGCCTTTAGAAAAACCACTGAAGCAATTGGAATTTACATGTCATCTTCAATGTGCCCATATTCTGTAGTCCAGGGGTGGCTAACCTGTGGCTCTTGAGCCATATGGGGCTCTTTGCCTGCTCCTTTGAGGCTCTTACTGTGTGGCTGGGGGCTGTGTTATTGGTGGATTTTTATTTACTTTTTGAAACATTTCAGATAAGTTAAAAAAAAAAAAAAAAGCATTTGAATGCATCTGCCAATACATTTGCCAATTATTTTAAAATAAAAAATAATGCAGCAGAGTTTTTTATGGACAGATTCTGCAACCGGAGGGAAAAAAGCGGCCACAGATAAACTTCCTCATTAACCCTTTCACTGCTGAATCAGATTGTGTGAAAGCCCCTCTAGTGACAAATGAGTGAAAGAGTCGCTTCGAGTGGCCACAACAGAGTACAACCAGACCTAAAAAGGATTGTGGATAACAAAGACTGTCAGGTTTCACACTGAGTCAATCTGAGTAAGAAAAAAAACCTGTTGCTGTTGTAATATGGACCTGCATGTGTTGTGTGGCTTTTTGCAATGGTGCGTGTTCTTTTGTGGCTCTTTATGCTCAACTGGTTGGCCACCCCTGCCCTAAAGCATCTCATGCTTCATCATCTATTTTAAAATAGATGGGAACATGATTTACAAAATAAACATCATGCTGTATTGAAGAAGACGTATGTCTAATGTATAGACTTAGACCATAAACTCTTTAGGAAAATGTTTACAGACTTATACTTAGACTATATAGTTGGGTCATTTTCTCAACAGCTTCTATGCCATCGGACTTCTTTTTGGAGCCAGTGGAGTCTCCCCCTAGTGGTAATTAGAGAGAATTCAGGTTTAAGGCACTTCTTTTCTCTCCATGCCATGCAAGTTTTTTCTGTATAATAATTATTAAAAGTAGAGTAAATAATGTTTGGGTTTTATTTATTTATGTTTAAATTTAGGCTATTATGGCTATTTAAAACATATGTCCGGTAGTTGTTCTATATGGCCGGAATTCTGGAATATTAACGGCCATATTGGCCGTCAACAAAAGAAGTTATAAACCGTGCAGGTAACCTTATATGGCAATTTTAGGGGTGTCGACCATCAGGGCTTGACATTAATGCTTGCCTGCGGCAGGTGGCTGAAAAAGTTTAATGTCAAGTCCTGACCATGCTAACGATCAAATGTCACTAACACGCGCCTATTCATGAGCAGTTGGCATTCATCAGGCTGAAACGAGCAATTTTGTTTGTCCAGAGTTTGGCGAATCCGACTTGGAATAGCAAACTTCCGCAAACCTCACCATAAAACGAGACAGGATTACGACGAGAATACAGAATTGTTCCTGCATGAGGCCCACTGTTTTTGGAAATCTTTAAACCAACTGAATTTGTTAAAAAACCAGGTCTGTGAACGGAGATCTGACGATGAGGAGTGACATTTTAAAGCATATGGCACCTCTTTAAGTCTGTGGAAAAGAACAGCCGGTGGAACGTTCTCTCTCTAGACTCCAGCAACAGAGCGAATGTTGAATATTCACGACATTATTCATGACAGCATAAGGCATCCATTGGGATGTGAGAGGGGCCAGGTCACGGCTTTATGCGTACTCACCTCACTGAGGATTCTTTCAGATAGCAGCCCACAAGGGATTTCTGTAAGAGAGCCCAAACTCTGAGCCTCCATGTTGTGTCAGAGGTCAATGCTCCGTTGACCCCGGCAGGTGGGAGCCAATCAAAGGCCAATCAAATCAATTCCACCTGGCCAAGACTAGGGTCAAAGGTCCTGTGTGTGTGTGTGTGTGTGTGTGTGTGTGTGTGTGTGTGTGTGTGTGTGTGTGTGTGTGTGTGTGTGTCTCAATATCTGGTCCCACACGTTGAGGGCAGTTGACTCATTGTAACCCACTCACAAAAGGCCCATTAGCTGTTTATTTGCTTGTTAGCGTTCAGCTCAGTCAGTCGTTTGTTCTTTCGATATAAGGTTCAGATGAATTTGTTTTGTCCCAAAGAATCTAAACCCCCCCCCTTCACTTTGTATGAGTCAAAACAACAGACTAATTGGTGCATTAACACAGCCTGAAGCCTGAAATGAAGCGAGGCGGGAAGTACAGTCTCAGAGGTACATGAGGATTTGGAGAGAGAAAAGAGTTGATGAGAGAAACAAAGAGGGAAGCAGAGATAATGAAGAGAGACACAAATCAGAGAGAAAAAAAATGGGGACTGAAACAAAGAACAAACATGATAGGGAAGCAAACTAGCAAACAAGCCTTGATGAAAGACACAGCCAGCCTTCTCGCTTGTACAATCACTTGCGAGTGCATGTCTTGAATTGTTATACTTGCCGGATACAAATTGCAGCACAGAGCGAGCGTCTGAGCTGGGATCAGACAGCCAGAGAGATGAGGCCAGGCCAGAGCAGTGGTCGCACCACACCTGGCAGGAACCTTGCGCGTCTGAAATACCAGACTCTCACACTGAGCCTTGTTTGTTTGTCTGATTTTCCATTTTCATCCGCTGTTCACCATCACAACAACGCCCCTTTCTCTTTTCTCCTTAGCCAAAAGCTGCAATATCCCATCCTTTTTGTTCTCTCCCACTCTCCCTCTCTCTCTCTGGGGCCAACAGGGATTTTCTCTCCATTTGTCTTTCAGTTACTTTACACAAAGTGACACAAGGACAGATTGTGTTTCATAATGAAGCAGATCCGATGCATTAGCTGTAGTTTTAATATTCTGTCCTATAGCCTGTAGCCCATGTGCCTGTACTTCATACAGTAGAACACACATTGTAAATAGTGTATATTAGCGCAATGCACGTTGCATCATTCAACCTCAGATGGTGAGACCCTGCTGCCTGAGACTGTCATGCCTTTTTTTAATGCGTCTGTCTCATAGACTGTATAATATTAACAGTCAATGTCATACATCAGTGTTCTGTCTGATTTCTGCTTGCCTTTGTGTGCAATCGGCTTATTTTTGCAAAAAGTTGCCTCTTCAGTCGACTTGATTCAATTCTAATTCAAAAGACAGACAATTAATGGAGAAAGAAAAAATGATTGAGCTGTGAAATGTCATTGGCACATTTGGTCCTATGCTGCATGATTACAGTCACACATTGTGACACAACAATACTGATGAACAGCTCACCAAACCACTATAACATAGTGTTGACCTTTTTGTGTGCACCAGTAAAACATACAGTACGAAAAAAAAATGTCATCTTGCGCCACACTGCTTTAGGCTTTTACCCTTAAACAAAGTTGGTCAAACACTGATGCAAGACTATCAACTTTTCATAAACATGGCTAAACCGAGCAAAGTTTAGGTTGATCCAACCCATCTCTCAGCCAAATGGAAAAATAAATCTTAAATTTCATAAGCAATTTAAGAGACGACACAGAATGTGTCAGTCTCATTTCCTTGATGCAGAGTGAAACAGTATAGGACAACCCTCCACCTCAGTCCCTCAGGAGTTTCTGAGATGCGAGTTTGAGGGCATCCTGGCAGCTGGCATCTCGGCAACTGTCTTGCATCATCTGGCATTCACCTAGCCTGCAACAGCTGGAGGGGGGGCAGACTGACAGTCACAGACAGCGAGGATCAAAGAGAAGTAAAGATGGAGGGACAGAGCCCATCTGTCAACCTAAGCAGTCAGATCCTGTTTAGTGCTGTACAGTGGCCAGTTGTGGAATGAGTATTTTAATCTTTTACTTAAAAAGGTCTAGTGTGTAGGATTTAGGGCGATTTATTTGCTGAAATAGAATATAATATTTATCACCATGTTTTCATTAGTGTTAAAACATAAAAATTGTTTTTCCGTTACCTTAGAATGAGCCGTTTGTATCTACGTAGGCAGCCCAGAACGGACAAACCAAACTCTGGCTCTAGACAGGACCATTTACCATTTCTGTGTTAGCCACTGTAGTTCGTAGAAGTTTAAGTACATTACTTAAGTAAATGTTCTTTGTTACATTCTTTCACTGACCGTGGCAGCTGGCTGGAGTCTTACGGTTTCCTGGTGTGTTTTCATGCTGATTATTAGCATCCACCCATGCCAGGTCTAACAGTAGTTCAACCAGGAGACACCAACAAGATTATTACTTTTAGCTTTTGATTTACAACACAGATTTATCAGGCCTTAACCCCAATACTAGATTATTTTAAATGTATTTATTGAGGAGTCATGGTGCAGGTGAGTTTGTGTGTGTGAGGTGCAGTATTGGGCAATAACTCATTACTGATATATTACTGTAATATTATTACTTTATTCTGGAATATCAAGGCCTTGATCCGGGTGGGAACATCGATGACATCCAACATGTCACTGTGAGCAGAGCAGAGTCCCTCTCCTCTGTCGCCTTGTGCACGCAGGCACAGCGAGTTACTATGGTTATGGGAATCTGCATCGCCAGGCCCTTTTCATAATGCAAGCCTATGTGAAATGTGCGATAGTCTTCGCAATACACAGGAACCGCTTGAATGCAGAAGGTTTGCAGTTTGGCTGATTGTTGACTCCTCCTGTAAGGTAAATTATTGTTCTAATAAAGTAGAATGAGTAACATAACGGATTACTTTTTATACTAAGTAATATTTATTATAAGTAAACAGTAACATATTACTGAGTAACTTGTAACACTGTGTGACATTGGTGAGGTGATGGGCTGAAAGTAAAACAGCAAAGTTATAACATTTGCACAGTACAGCAAAGCAATTTATGGCTATGTGTGTGCCTTAGCATAGCACCATTTGCAGGCTCTCATCTCACCTTAAGCTAGTATTTTTCCCCTAACTGCGTCTTGGTAATGGCTTAAAGAGCCCCTATTATACTCCTTTTCAGCATCATATTTGTACTCTTTGGGTCTACTAGAAAAGGTTTGCATGCTTTGATGTTCAAAAAACAGGTTTCTCATAGTGCCCATTGCTGCAGCTCCTCTATCTGAAACACTAGGCTCGTCCGAGATGAGCTGCGCCTCGGCTGTAGAGTGGACGAGAGCAGGCGGCAGCAGCAGGGGGGCGGTGACAAAAAGCTGCGGTAAAGTCGGACAGTTTCCAGCAGTTTCCAGCAGCCTTCAGGCTGAACAGGAAGTCACAGAAACACTCACATCATGTTAGGTCCGATTCCGATTTAATAAAATGTTATCAGACCCATATATCAGTTTGTACACACTCTCCAGTTGTTTTTATTAAGACAGAGTAGCTGTCAAAACGATCTACTGTACGGCATTTGTCAGCGATCTGGTGCTGAAGGTAATAAACAACAGACTGTAGATGATCCATAATCAGAACGGATTTAGTCTATCTGATTTCTAAACTTAACTATTAGCCACACATGTGTTCGGAACAGAATAATGTGGTGACTTGTGGCCCGAATGTAAAATTGTTGCCCCACAACCACAAGGTTGGCGGATCAATCCCAGGCTCCTCAGGCCACATGTCAAAGTGTCCCTGAGCAAGACACTGAACCCCACGTTGCTCCCCGGATGCTGTATGTATAGCTGTCCACTGCTCCTAATACTTAGGATGGGTTAAATCAGACAATAGCAGTTAAAATCGCTCCAATTCAAAAACAATTAAAAGTTGATCATGTTGAGTCGATTCTGAACCAATCAGCTGTTAGATTAGTTTCCCAGCATCCCCTGGGTCCGCCTGGGTCTTGCAGCCGGTGAAAAGCAACTGCGCTGCCTGCGTCTCAAACCTGCAGCCCCCTTGATCTCGTGAGGTTATCGTTGCCCACGTGTGCATGACGTCAGAGCAAGTCGGGATCAAGTCGGACACAAATCTAACCGGCACGCATTGGGCGGCGATCGCCGGTGATGGATTCTGCGCAGACCTGGCTCATCTCGAAAGAGCCTAATGTCTGAGCTCTTGGCCTGCCTTCCAGAAAAGCCCAGTCTGCTCTGATTGGTCAGCTGTTGCGATTGGTCAACCAAATTCAAACAAGCCACTGGGCGGGCTGTGCTTGCCAAGGCAGCACCTATGGGCAGCAAATATGAAAAACTGAGCTGGCATTCTCAATCAGTGACATCACTAATTGAGGAATTTCTTACAGGAATGTGGGCGAGGCGTTTCAACCAGTTGAGGAGAAAGTGCTGTCTGTGGGAGAGAGAGGACCATTTGGAGTGAAATGTGTTTTTTTTTGTAAATTATACATCTATTACATACACAAAAAAATAAAAACTATCTAGCACACTAAAATAGGGGGCAAATATACAAAAGCATAATAGGGGCTCTTTAAGTATGTTCAATAAATGGTATTGTGTGTTTGGTATAGTGTTGCAGCTTTGCCTTAATGTGCATTCATGCCTGGAAATTACCTTGCCATCATTTTCACTTTTCATACTCTATTTCCTTTGATGTGGAGACATTAATTTCAGATGGCTGTGCTAAATGCAATTTGCATGAGCGATCGGTCTTAGTCCGGTTTGTTCTCGTTCGTGCTCCGTCGTGCTTGTTCTGCGTTTGTGGGCGAGCACAACAGCGGTTCTCCGGCGATCAGTGACACAGTCATGAACAATGGGGTGAGATCAGAGGTGCACTGAGACTTTGTTGATGTTTGGAAAATCAATCATGTCAAACTTAGACAATACAATAGTTTTATAAGATCTTAAAGGAATAGTTTGACAACAATGTGCTTTCTGGCGGAGGGTTAGAGGAGAACATCGATACTGCGCTCATATCTGTACGGTAAATGTGAAGCAACAGACTCGTGCTGGTGCAGGAAGAGTCCAGTTTGCACGTGTCACTTTACATGAAAAAGGTATAGTTTTTATTTATGTGTTCAGGGTATATGCATGTCTTTGCTGTCCCTCAGGTACTGTACAGCCCATTGATGTAGTAGCCATCCACCATGCCCGCTGAGATACTGCGGCCCTATCGTGCTCCCTAATAACTGTCTGCTCGGGTCTACCTGCCCTGTCTGTCGTATCTATGTCTCATGGATGTATGACAGCCCTGAAGCTGTGCGCTGCCACCATCATGGAGCACTCGACATTTTCATGTATTTATGACTCTATTAAAAAGCTGCACAAGGACAAGGGGCTGGTGTGCTACCCTTCTTCCCTCCCCCCATTTTTCTCCATTTCTCTCAGTCATTAGCTCAGATTTATGTAACCACCCAGTGATGGAAAATAGATAAATGTATGGTTAATATAAAAACGAGTTGGGATATTTGCAGGAAATATAGAAATGTTCCGTCTTTCGTCATTTTTAGATGACATGCAGGTGATTTATCACCAACATTTAATGTATAATGCCCTGAATTATTGCAGGCTGGACTCCTCTTAACTTTACGTTTTAATGAATTGACTCATAATATCAGTAAAATGATTTGATGTTTCACAAGAATAATTATCTATTGGCATACTGTGTGCGACACAATGCATATATTAAGTGCCTGCTGCCCACACAGATGTTAAAAAGCCTGACATGTCTACTATATGTCTACTCTGAAATGTGAAAGAAACAGTGGTACGTCAGCTAAGCACCCACCGAGTCTGAAAAAGTACAACTCAAGGCTCAGAAACAAAGGTATTGAAGTTGCAAATATTGTGTTGAATGTTTCACCAAACTTCTCAAGACCATTCAGAACACCCCAGCAAGTGTAAGCATTATGAAAGTGACTGTACCTGATACCTCAGTTTTGATACAGATTCCTAACGATACTTTTTTCGATACCATATGTTTTAAAATCAATTTCAACATCAACAAAAATACATTAAACACAAAGCTTTTATTTTCCACCTTAATTGTGAATCAAAACAGTTATCAAAATTAAAAAAATCTGGTAAAACTGCTCACTCAGAGTAACATTAATAAAAGTGCCTTGCCTTGCAAGCTCAGCCTGTCAGTCAGTCATCAGGGCAGAGAAACCACCGTTGTGGCTGCTTGTAAGAGGAAGTGTAACATCAACAGCACCGCTACCGCTTTCGGCTTGCCATTAATATCATATCGCAGCAAACGCTGTCTGCGTGAAGTTTTAAAAAACTGTAACCACACTTGAAACCAACCGTGACTCACTGTGACTTCAACAAAACTGCAGACATTTTTTTCGATACCATAAAAGTATTGAAGTTTGGTACCCAGCCCTAGTATAGAATAGTCTTTGTAACAGCTGCTTTGACATAGGTTTAAAAAGGTCCCATGGCATGAAAATTTCACACAAACAACGTTTTATAACATTAATATGAGGTCCCCCAGTGGCTAGAAATGGCGACTGGTGTAAACCGAGCCCTGGGTATCCTGCTCTGCCTTTGATAAAAATGAAACCTCAGATGGGCCAATCTGGAATCTATGAGGTCATAAGGAGGAAGGTTACCTCCCCTTTCTCTGCTTTGCCCCCCAAGAGAATTTGGCCCACCCCTGGGAGAGAGACGACATGGCTTTCAAACGAGCAAAGTGGCAGTTGGTCAAGGCCACACCCCCACTCTCCACCTTGCCCTCCTCCCTCTCTCCTCCTCAATAGCTACAGCCACAGAAATGACACATACTAGGAAAGCTCATTGTGGGACTGGCTCTAGTGGCTGTAATTCTGCATCAAGGCTGACTTTCAGGAAATAGACTTCAGATACAGTATTAGGGGATCACTAAGGTCTAAATAAAAGCATCCAAAGACCACCATGTCATGGGACCTTTAATCTTTTTCAGTGTGCATAAAATGGGAAAGAAAGCTCCCAACACCCACTCATTTAAGAGAAAGTATTGCAAGTATACAGTACAGGCCAAATGTTTGGACACACTTTCTCATTCAATGCGTTTCCTTTTTATTTTCATGACTATTTACATTGTAGATTCTCACTAAAGGCATCAAAACTAT
>NC_041345.1:9726997-9814497 GCF_004354835.1 Perca flavescens | reverse complement strand
CTCCTCCTCAATAGCTACATGCAGAAATGGCACATACTAAGGAAAGCTCATTGTGGGACTGGCTCTGGTGGCTGTAATTCTGCACCAAGGCTAAATTTCGGGAAAGAGACTTCAGATACAGTATTAAGGGACCTATAAGGTCTATATAAAAGCATCCCAAGAGCACCATGTCATGGGACCTTTAAAAATAGGCATAGCATCTATGATACATTACATGGCACTGACCATGTGGATCTATGGATCTAAATGTTATCTCTATTTGAAAAAAATAAGAGACAACATTTTCCATTTGAATACAATTTGTGGTGGAAAATGTGTTTGGAAATAATTTTCACACACGTCAGAATTAGACTCTGGAAGCAGGAAAAAGGATGTTTCTAACACCTTTGGCCTCAAGGTGGCAGTGTCTGCACAGTGTACGATCCAAGGGTGCAGTGTGGCATCAAAGCAACAACACATAAATATAAAAGGCAGGGACTGGAATCAGTTTAGCGTAGTAAGTGTGTAACACACCACAAATATAACCTTACAGAAAAGTGGTACACTGCTCCGTTCTTTGTTCCCAGGTGTATGCAGATGCCTCTTTAGTCTTCCCTCTGATTGTGGCCGAGACCTTCGCTCTCCACGCCGACAAGCTGACTGCTGGAAAGAAAACCGATTAAATGGTTGCCCCCCTTCAGTGCTCTGTTAGAAACAACCAGCTTTGTTCCTTTGGATCTTCCCTTGTTAGACTAATTGCATTGCAGATATCAGTTTGATCTTTAAAACATTTCGGTTTAAAATACATGGTTAAGGATTGGCAACTTTAAGAAGCAGCATTACATACAATGCTGCAATTGAAAACCTTATTTACTGGGAGTTAGTGGTGGGGGTTTCCTGTCTTAATGCTTATGAATGAAAATGTTTACTTGTTAAAACAAGTACAGTCCCTTTCTATTCAGATAGCTGAAATAGAATACTATTGCATGTTCCAAAGAGACTGTCTAAAATGCATCAGGTTTTAGGGTGTGTGTGTGTGTGTGTGTGTGTGTGTTACACACATGAGGGAATGTTATTTAAGAGTTTTGATTTATATTTAAGTTTAGTTGTGGCATGCCACATCACTTGTATATTACCTTATTGCTTCTCAGTATCCACCTTCTTGTCACTGTTACAGGATGGAAGATGTGCCTGTATAACTTAATAAATCATAAATTAATCATTTCTTCCCATTACAAAAAGTCTTTGTGCAGTAGTGTTTGAGAAGGCCACAAGGCTTCCATCATGTGACACTTTAATTTCACATGACTGTGACAGAGCACATAAGACATTACTGCTGATTTGTGAGGACAAATTAATATTTTTCTAGTATTAAAGTTTGCAGCTCCTCAGTTGCATTTGAAACATCTGAACTGCAGAAAGTGGCCACTTTATTTGCTACACTTATACAATCAATTGCAATTTAAATGCTCTGCCATAAATTCTACCTTGTATTATAATGTTCAGCTTTTGATGATGAGAATCCATCTATATTTTTTTATTATTGAGGCCATAGTTAAAGGTGGTTTTATTTACATATAAGGGAGGATAATATTAAAAACACGTCTAAATATAATGCAGTCTGGTCCATTGCCACCACTAACTATGACCTCAATGCTTTAACTTATCATTTACACATGTCTGTGACACGATCAAAAAAAACAGAACATTATAGGCATAATAAAAGTAGACTTCATGCCAGAACGCATAAAGTGGACACTGAGTGTATTTACCTATTTTATAAGCCTTCAATTTGATAAGCTTTGTTTTGTTTTGTAATTGAGAGACCTTCTGTAAACTCTGATTCAGTTTTCAACCTTTTGAAATTTCTCTTCTTAATAAACAGACAGAACTTAGCACTGTGTTCTCCATTACACTTTGAGTTTGTCAAAGTGTAAATAAAAATAAAAATTGTAAGCATCACATTCACGTACAAGTGGTGGCAAACTTGCTCAACAACAATCCACTGAGAGGCGAATGCTGCTTCAGAGATGAAAGGATGTCTAGTGAGATCCTCCAGTCACCTTAGTGCTATTTGTAAGATCCTCCCCTCCAATCCCCTGAGGGGCCCATAAGAGCATCACTTCATGTGTGGTTAGTGCTGCGACTCACAGTTCCTTCCCCTTTTAGCTTTCTTCAGCAGAATCAACCACATAATCTAGTAACAATGTTAAAGCCATTTCCCATCACAATACATCAGACTGCTATTGTGGGAGTGGATATTTCCTCTGGCTAATCACTGCTCCCATATCCTTTACACACAGTCACTGTTACACTCACAACCCAGTTATATTTGCAGACATTGGAATGGAAATGTTGGGTAGTTTTTGTGTCAAAAGTGTATATCATATATTCACTTTTTTCCCTAGAGTTTATAGTGTCAGTGTGTCTTTTTTTTTTTTTTTTTTGTGGGAATGGTGACCTTTTCTTTTTTGGAAACAGAGATGGAGAAGTGGAATTGGAACTGGGATAAGGTCAACTTTCCCAAAACCTCAGCCCCATGTCTGTCTCTCTCTCTCTCACTCACTCACTCACTCACTCACACTCACTCACTCACTCACACTCACTCACACACACACACACACACACACACACACACACACACACACACACACACACACACACACACACACACACACAAATTGGGCGTTTCTGTCTTGGTACAAACTGCTTTTCCATTCAGTCCTTTTATCATTTCCTATTGGCGGTGACACTGTGTGAGTGTGTGTTTACCCAGGGCTTGACAGTTAAAAGATTAATTTAAAAGGCAGTGGTGTATGGATTCTCAGCTCTTTAGAGACGTATGTTTGCTTTGTGCTTAATGGAAAGATAACAGAAATACTGAGAGGACTGAAAAGAGTGAGATAGAGACTGTGTGTGTGTGTGTGTGTGTGTGTGTGTGTGTGTGTGGATGAGCTGTAGTCACGCTATGATAATATTGTGTGGCGTCTGCACAGAGCAGACAGTGTTTCCCCCCTCCTCCTTCTGCAGAACAATCACTACACTGTGTGATGTGCAGGGCCACAACAGTCATAATGGCAATTATGTCTTCTCCTGGCCAGATTGGGAGCTTTTTCTTTCTTTTTTTTTATGGAGAGAGAACCAAAGAGTCAGACATGGAGGGAGAAAGAAGAAGGAAAATACAGAGGGAGAGTTGACCTGCCTCACAGCTGCAGGGTGGGGAGGATCTGGGAGTAGGGCTGGGAAAAGAAAGGAAATACACAATGGATAGATTTGTGCACATTTGCATATATATCAATTTAAAAGTGTGTATGCAAGGGCATTATTTCCCTTGGGGATAGGTGGGGACGTGCCCTCACTTTTCAAAATCCTGTTGTTTTTCCTGCTACTTTTTGTTGTTTCAGGTTTGTTGTTTTTTAATTGAAGTCTCTGAACAGTGTCTAGATAATGTTCAGCCACCATATTCCATTCACAGCAGAAGTGAAGTGCTGATAAAAATGTGGATGTATTTGTCTGAATCACCTTCAGTTATTACCCTATGCTCACAAGAATTAGCTTAATGTGCAGTTTGCAGACTTGTTTGACATGGGATTTGCCTCTCGGGCTGCACAGTGCAAACAGCGTTTTTTTGGTAAACATAAATGCAATCTATATTTCTACAGTTAATATTCTCTTAATACGCTCAAATTCAACAGTAAACCACAAGTTTATGCCCCCCCACATGCATCTTCCTGGCCATGGATGTATTCTAGTCCTGGCTCCTTATCGCCACCTCTGTTTACTTGTTATGTTGCCACAGGAACTCCCACCTCGGAAGCCTATTGGCCAACCTGAGCAAGGTGCGGCAGGTGAGGGAGTGGAAGTGCGTGGGTGTAAAGAGAGAGGGGGAAAAAAAAGACATTTGCAGAGTGAGGAGGGGCTGAGCGAGACAGAAAGACAAACATTCAGATAAAGAAGAGAAACAATAGAGCAATAAACGTATAGAAGGCGGGTAAAGAACTGCATACATGGACGAGAGAAGTAGAACACGAGTGATAAAATGGTGACTTTTACATCTACCTCGCGCTGCTTTCTCAAACAGGAAGTCACCAGTTGAACCGCCGTCTCCTCCTCTGACGCAGCTGGCTGAGGCTGATGACGGCCATATGTCACTGTTGCTCTAGCAACCACCCCAGCAAGGACAAACATCCGGATAGATGTCGTGTCACTAAATCTGTTATAATGTAATACATCCATGGTTACAATTGTAGTTTAACCATAGCGCACTGTCTCCTGTGGTATCACCAGTGGTAACCAGTAACATAGTTTTCACAAAGTATCTTAAATGTCTGTAAACCACAAATAGCCTACATTATTAAAATAGTAGCCTAATCATAGTAGGGGAGAGCCGGGACGATTGAAACATTCCAGTTTTCTCCGAGTGCAATGATGATACACAGACTTCCTTAGGTCAAAACATAGAGCGTGTTAACCTCCTTCTATCAGCCAAATATCTTCCTTTTATCACGGAGTTACAGGCGACAAACGAGTTTTGATGGTCCAAAGTAAACTTCATTAGCGTCCATTTAAATGTTCGACTACATGCTTATTCAGTGTTCTTCACAATCCCATACTTTCATATTGCATGCTTGTTTACATGGAAAGCAAAACTATATGGCATAATGTCTATGTCGGGACGATGTCCCGCCCAGGCTGTAAAATATCTGTGTTTATACAATAATTTATGGAGAGACATGGAAAAGCAGTTTCAGAAAGATGAAAATATATTTGGGCCCACCATGTAGGGGGTCGAGTTTTCCCATCCTATATGAAGACTCTGTTCTCTCTGGAAAACCCGAGTTGTCCAGAAAGCAGACCGAATACTGTGCCAACCAGATCATGTAGGCTAACGTGTGGATTTACGGGAGAGAGAGAGAGAGAAGGTTCTGTATACAGGGGGATGTATGACTGCTGCAGTAGCTACTATTTGTCTATTGTTTATTTTAATTTATTATTTTATAACATTACATTATTACCTTAAATTGCGTGCTAATGCACTTAATTATAATGCTTTTTTTTTAAGTTAGTTTAACCCTTAATGGATGGTTTGGCTGTAGCCTAAAACTGAATTGCCCCTTTGGGGACTAATAAAGTTATCTGAATCTGAATCTGAATCTGAACTGACGGGCTGTGGTGGGTCGTTAAGGGCACTTATTTGGATGTGCATGTGCAGTGGCCTAACCCACGTAAAATCCTAGTGAAACGACATTTTCCACAATAGAAACACGATATAAATGGGAAAACGTATAGCCTACTGTTTTAATTATAAAAATGGCAGAATCATCCACAGTGCATGACATTTCGCTTAATACACACTTCACGATGCAGACATTCACGAAGACGTAGCCCAGCAGCAATCTATCTAAAATAACACATTTTGGGAGTACCATTCATGATATGTAGTAAAATATTGAAGTGGTGGGAAGTTTATATGGCTTAAACTGTATGTTTCATACCCCCCCCCCCCATGCCCGACCAGGAGGGACGAATGAAACATTACGCACGTCCCACTTTTGCTGTAATAATTCCTGAACGGTTTTGTTCAAAGCTGAAAATGCAACTGTATTTGACAGATGACAGGTGTAGCTTGTTAGTAACAAAATATTAGCTTTCAGTGCGATACGATCGCTTTGTAAATTAAAAAAAATAAGTGTTTCAACTGTCCTGGCTCTCCTAACATTTTAAAACTGAATTCATATTTTCAGTGATGTAGCTACAGGCATACACAAACTTGAACAAAGGAGAAACGAGTTGGGATCAAATCACTTTACATTGAAATATATTGCATTATAGTTTTATGTCTGCTGTATTTGTGTGTCTAAATAGTAAAACAATATTTTTTACAACCTACAACTGATCTATAGGCCTAATAATATTTTAAGCGATTATGACTCAAGAGTTGGTCATTTTTATGGTTTTCATGTAGGCCTATTGTAGGTTGCTGGCAGCTTTCTACTTTGTTAGATTGACAAAATGAGAAGTCAGACTTTTCTTCTTGAATGCATGTGGGTTAAGTCAAGTTTACACATTTGATTTATTGTAATTTGAATGTAGATGTGTGTCCTGATTCTTTCTCTCTTTTTTTCTAAGCTGGCACCTCACTAGAATAGGTTTTTCTTTTTCAGTAACACCATGAAACGTAATTGTTATTTTTCTTGTTTTTTTCCCCCTCTGTAGTCATCTGTATAATATTTTCAGCTATGCAAATGTGTGGTAAAAGTCTCAGACTGTGCAGGGCTAAGAGGTAAACAGTTAATGTTGCAAGATCTTCCTGTGATCAAACTGAAGTAACACAACGTGAAAATAGATTTTTATTATTATTATTTATTATTTGGTCGGGAGTAGGCAGTAAGGTGCCATGAGAGTGAGCTGACTTTTATTCCAGCCAGAGACAAAAAGCTGAATGGAGGAACTGTTTATCAGTTAAATTTGCTGTAATCTTTGTTTAAAATGGCCATGTTCCTGACCTGAAACAAGAGAAGAAGGAAAAAGGGAGATAGAGAAAGGTAACGGGTTAAATATATATACTGTATGTTGGGTTTTTGATGTAACATTTATTCTATAATTGTAGGCATAGCTGAAAAAAAAACACAAGACGCATGTACTGCTTTTTCAAAGGCATTTAATTTGAATCAAATTCAATGCACACATTATCAATCAGCCATCATATTTATTTGATACATTTTGGGTTAAAAAGTGATCGGACATATGTAGAAAATGCAACTCTGTCCCTCCCGTATTTTTTTTTTTTTTTACAAACATGGCAACAACAGACAATTAAACAGAAAGTACAAAGTAATTTTGGTTTTGAAACATCAAAAAAAAGATAAGAGCATCACATACAAAACACTGAAACCAATGTAGCAGCAGACCTTATTAGATATATTTTACTACAAGCGAGCTATGGAGTTCAAAGTTTATTTGTTTCACATAGATTTTCTTTAATTAAAGTAGCTTTTATGGTTTCATGAAAATTGAAGATTTTAATAGTCTGCAAATGCAATAAGAGATCAGGCATTAATCCAAGTAAAGTGTTTCATTACATCATGCGAGTGTGAGGGCTACATCTTTTAAGGAAAAACATGTTGCAACTAGGAATTCAGTGAGACAAATGACTTTAACATAAAGAAAAATATTTCATAATTGTCAGTCATTTCAAAATACTTTTATTTAAACATGCACGTACACATCCATACTTCGAGACGATAGCTACAGTCATTATAGTGGAGTTAGAATGAGCTGTGTGTGTGTGTATACACTTTGTGTACTATGTGTACTGTGTGTGGAAAGGAGACCAGTCTCCTGTTCCTGCTGAACTGAGCCAGCCAACGTCACACACTGATTATCAGCACAGCAGGCACAGGAGACTGACCCAGCAGGGGATGAGGGGGGGGGGGTAGGCAGAGGTGACTATATGCACACACACACACACACACACACACACACACACACACACCCTACAGGAACAGGAGCAGTCTTCGACACTAATGAGACAGCTGACATTTAGCAAACACTGACACACTGAAGCTGCACAATTTCAGCTAATTCAACAGATTACCAGTTATTACCAGAAGCTTATGGATAGTGACACCTGCCCCCATACACCCCTCTTGGCCTTACGCTTTCACGACACAATAGTGAGTCATCCGTGAACCACACACACATGCTGTCACGGCAGAAGTGATTAAGTGGGAGTCTGACTTTGTTGGGCCCATAAAAAGAGAAAATGAGCAGGAGCACGTTTTTCCTACTTCTTTATCGAACGGACTGTTTTAAAAGAGGAAGTGCTTTTCCATACACAGTTTTCATACGTTAACTGGCACTGAGCTACACTACTAGTCAAGTTTCCGTCCAAATTTAGTGTACATTTTAACTTTCCAGAAAAGCTACATTTCCAGAAAATGTATAATGGTTACTATCCACTACTGTTATGTGAATATTAGGAGTTGGGCACAAAAAAAGAAAGAGAAGAAGGTGCAACGAGATGATGTACTCAAAATGAGTAAATGAGAATTTATTGATGTATTTTGTGTTGATGTCTTAGAAAAAGAGACGGCTGCATGAGGCAGCTCAAATGACCTGGAACTGTAAATGATTTTGTGTTGATAAGGGGCAGACATTATAAGTTTTACTTCTTTCTGCTCCTTTTCATTCATGTTAAATGCTGTTGTTGCATTTGTTTTTAAATGAATGAAATAAATGAATAAATAAAATAAAAATGTAAATGCCAACGAATGTAAATGAAAACATGATGGAAATATGCCATTTATGTTTGTTTCATGGATTGATTTGAGGAAGGTCTTTTCATTAATGCTCATAAAGACAGGTAGATGAAAACACCCTTTACATCTTAAGCGTTCCATATTTTGGGCTTGTCTGAAATCTGCATGGTGTTAATGTGAAGAGCGGTGGTTTGATGATCCGGCCCCTCCCTGACCTTTACTCTCCCCTTGCCGACTGCAGCCCTGTGGCGGCAGAACTTAACCACTGTGAACATGGCAAACACTCACTGTTCACATGTGGGTTAAGTCCTGCTGCCGCACAGCCAGGTCTTACGAGCACCTGTTCGTGACACAGAGCGGGATGGTGTGTGTTTGCGTATTCAAATTAGAAACATGGATGGGACTGTGTGGGAGTTAGCAAATTAGTGCATTTGTGAGAAAGAGCTGGCTTTCTTCATGTCAGCCATTGGAAATCCCTGGCAATGTGATTCAGTCCTGTAGTCTCAAAAATCACTCTGCCAGGAATTCCCCTGGCCAACAGAGACAACTAGACAGTTTGTGGTCAGAGGACTTAAAAGCATGCGTAAAACTAATAATAAACACCAAAATAGACCTTCTCTTTCATTGTCACCTCTGATGCTTTATGTTAGAGGCTATTAATATCCCTCATCTATAACTTTCTGTAAAGGAATGAATTGTCACAGTAGTCCTATGTGCTACATCTTTTTCATTCACAGGTCGTAGTCAATGCACTTTCTCAGCCCTGTGTGTACTGTATGTGTGCATGGTTCTCGTCCACTCCCAGACTTCCTGTGGCCTCTTATAAAAATAGCTTTTCAATGACAGAATGGAGAATTACGTTAGAAGGAAGTGGCCAGTCAAGTGGCACTCCCTTAAAAAGTTTGCCCCACTCTGTTCTACTGTACTTCTGCCCCTTTATCTGCAAAATAAAAACGGCCCAAGAGCACTGGGCCGTATTTCCTCTGCTGCGAAGCTACTGCTAAATCCATATTGAGTTCAGAAAACTGATAGTGTATATATATATATATATATATATATGTTATTGCTTCTTATTACTGCCTGTCAAACAATACCTGATATCTACAATCACATACGTTCATTACCCCTGGAGCAGCATCTATTAATCTGAATTCCTTTATGCTGAATTTTACCTCTAGAAACGACACATTTAGTAAATAATTGAATGTCATTCCAAACTCCAGATCCACATTGAATGCTATTTTTCCATCTTCTTCAAGTCTCTTTATTTTCAGCAGCATAAATATTCCACCATGTACAAGGTATGAGTCAGTGGGACACTTTTGGGGAACTTCAGACTCTAAATACGTTTAAGCCGGCTGTCTATTGTCACTATGGGCTGAGTTGTTGCAGAGCTGCTCCAAGGAAGCAGTGAACTTGGGCACTATCACTAACGCTGTATCGTTGTTGTCACAAATCTACTGCAGCTAGGTCTGAGAGTTTGGAAAGAGCTGAACATTTTAAACACCACTCACTGAAACAATTTTGTATTTAAATTTTTTAAGCAGGAAACCTAAAACTCTGCTCTTAACCTCACACAGAGTAAAAACCCTGTTAGACGCGTTCTAGTTTCCTCCAGGCCAATGTTCTTTCTCTCAGCCTGTGGTCCAATCAACCAATAACGCCAAAGTATAACCACTCAGAACACACTTTGATTTTGGAGCTACTGGGAAGATAGCGTAATTTTATTATTTGTCACTCAGTTTATGGAAAACACAGAATTATGAATCTTTAACATTTTGTGTTGCATTTTACCGTAGCTGTAAGCGTCTCCTTAAATTCTGTTTTATTTTATGACATGTGCATTATTTTCTTTGGTCGGTCTCCACATGTTCACAATAAAAAAACGTGCCGTCTCAAGAGAGAAGGTCAATTAAGGTCCCAGCACCCATCAAAGACAGTACACTTACTCCTTTTTAACTCCTCTCCTCCATCAACCTAAAACCCTCTATCCCACCGTCCTTTCATCTAGCAGTGGCTCGTCTCGTGTTATTTTCTCTGCCTTTTCATCTTTTCCATCGGTTTCTCTTTTCCCCTTTGCGTTCCCCCAGTCGAACCCACAGCCATTAATGTCTATGAGCTCATTCCTTCCCTTCCCCTGTAATGACAGCACTCTGGTTGATGCACGCTATCCAACACCTCACCTCAAACGCTCGCTGTGAGGATCTCAACGTGTCTCACTTTTGCATTTGGCCTGTCTTGCTTTTTGAGTGCTACGGTGGAGCCAGGCAATCCTGTTGTTACACTCTTCTCAAATTGGATGTTTATTATGGTTGGGAATAATCATGAGCTTCTGCCACGTGGGCTGCAACTTATTGACAGCTCGTAATTTTGCCAATGTGTTGCATCCTGATAGAGGCGCAGAATTGGAAAATTAGTGTCACTGGGGTTACGATCAGCTGCAGATGTTCCTAAGCAGAGTTAAAATGTTTTTAGAATGTTTTCATGGCCTACAGCCTTGTGGGTTGGGTGCTTTGATGGTTTTAGGGTGTGCGCTTTACACTTTGTGTGTGTTCTACTCAGTTTATAACACAGTTGCACACGATGTATGGAGGGCCCAAGTGTAGACGTGGCCACTCAATGTTTTTTCAAACCGGTCTCTCCCCTTCAGTCAGAGTGCAGAAATTGACATTGCCGTTTACACAAGGGCACACAGTTAAGTGGAAAAGCCTCTGTTGAGACAGCTGGATCTCAACCCCTCAGTGTTTCATCACATATCTCCTCACACACACACACACACACACACACACGCGCGCAATCAGTCTCTCAGCACATAATATGCTCACTATCAATAAACAAACACAGGTATGCCAGTGGGCTGCAGGGCAAACATAACATGAGCATTAGCCGGGTTCTCACCCAGTCTCATGAACAGGAATAGTACAAATACATACCAATCTGACACCATTCACACCTCCAGGCTGTATGGCGCTTCACAGAGCAAACAGTGAGCAGGGCAACTCACAGGCTGGCTGTACTTTGCTATTGTGCACCTCATTAATGATTATGTATCAAACTGAAGCATATGTAATTTTTTTGTATCTTTCCATTGCATTAGACAGTTTTACAGAGGGCAGTTTGTTTCCAACCCCAACCTCATGTGAAATCAATCTATCCAATGGTTCAAGACATTATGTCAACATTGGGGCACGAGGGTTATTATAACGCCTGAATTCCCTTCTTAAAGTGGCAATCTGTAAGATTTCAGTCCTGGTTGATTTAGAATTTCTATTTGAGTGAAATCAATGGAATTGTGCTGCGAGTTTAGCAGTCTGGAGCATAGAAATACAATCTCATTCCATTTCTATGGTCTGGAGTCTTGTTGTTGATACATGAGCTTCAAGTTTTCAGAATTGTGTGCATAGTTCCATTTTTTGTGTGTATACAATGGAGAAAAACATAAATATTTTAGGGAGATATCACGCCAGACACCCAGTTTGTAATACTGCAAATATATAAATATTGCAATACTTTCATCAGTGGGCCATAGGCTTAATCATCATTGTGTTACCTCTTTCTGCAATAGATGTTGACTTAACATATATTGTATTTAATTGAAAACCTTCAAGATTACAGCTTTACAGTGTAAATAGGCCACATTTGCTTTTCATAATAGCTGTCGTATCCATTACACCTCTAAAGAGTCTGGGTCTGTCCGAGGTTTCTTCCCAAGAGGGAGTTTTTCCTCGCCACTGTCGCACTGCTTGCTCTTGAGGGAATCACTGTAATTGTTGGAATTGTTGGGGCTTTGTAAATTATAGAGTGTTATCTAGACCTACTCTATCTGTAAAGTGTCTCGAGATAACCTATGTTATGATTTGATACTATAAATAAAATTGAATTGAATTGAATTAAAAACGCACTCGCACTGATAAATGCAGAGGAAGAAAATGTGGAAAAGTAACTATTAACCAGAGTCCACAAAGGTGAGGAGATCAGTGTGGAGAGGAAAGATGCCTGACACAGCAGAAACTGTGGCAGCATTTCCTCTGCAACTTACAGAACATTTTCATGACAATGTTTTCTGCCAGATGCTAATTCAGGCCTGTCAGTTTCTTAACCCCGACCATTATATCTGCAAAACGGACAAAAAAATGCTGTAGTGAAAAACATATAACACATCCCAATGACCTTAACCTAGATCTCTGAACTCACACACCTTACAGCACAGCAGTACCACACCCTGGCTCTCTTGCTAGCAGACAGACTGTGTGTCTGGGTATGTGTGCGCATGTGAGTAAGACTGTATTTGTGTTAGGGCGTAATTATTGCTAAGGCCGTGACATTCAGTGACATTCATACAAGGACTCAGGCTCTACTATGGGCCCTATCTGTTGCAGTTTTCCTGAATCAAAGTGGAACGTTCATTGGCTGGCCTGGAATCAATGGAACGCACCACATGTGGGACATTAGTCTGAGAATAAAAAAAGTATTTCCAGCTCCAGATTTGAAAAAAAGAGAAAAGCTCAAAGTCTCTTTGGGCTGTAAAGCTAGCCTCAGCAGTGAAGAGCCCAGCCCGAGCCCGTGGTCCGCTCCCTGTAGCCCTATGCGTGTAACCCTATCCTCCGCCTGATTCGTTGCCAAACACTCTTACCACCACCAGCCCTGTACTTAGTGTACAACCGCCCTGCTGCCACTGAACCACACATGCACAAATGGATGCAAAAAGTATACACACACACACACACACACTTTTATTCCACTACGCCACGGTTTCCTGAGCCTGGGCCCATTCCTACAGATTGCTGCTGGGCACACCCACCCACCCAGCCACCCCACCAAAGCCAAGGCTTGAGTCCTGGATCCCCACGTTCTCTTCTCCTTCAGCTCCTTCTATTCCCTCTTTCTTCCATCTATTCCTCCATCCATTCACCCAATTGGCCTTCCCTGGTAGGCTTTCCAATCTAATGATTCCTCACTGTAAACCTCTCTTTCTGTCTTTCCCATGTCTTTTGGCAGAGAGGTTATCTGAAGTCACAGTCAGTTGCACACAGAGTAAAGAAACATATCCTTCTGTTACTTTTGAATACTTCCTGGACTAAATTAAATAATTTTTTATCTTGTCTTTCGTCTGTGCTTCAGCATCATGTTAATCTCCTTCAGCTCCATTTTTGCATTCCACTGCCTAATTTGTTCTATACCAACACTACCAGAGGGGAACCAGACAGGACTGCGGACAGTAAAACAGAGACAGCCGTCCCTAAGCTGTAGCTGAAACTGGGTTAGCTACAGTAGCTGCTGGATTCCCTTCCTTTCATGGAGGTTTGGGAGCTCGCAGACTTACAGGGCCTCTGAACAATGAGAGGAATGTTTGAGCGGCTCTGGCCTCGCTTCACTTCTACCATTATGTCTCTCGACTGCTTTTCTAGAACTTTTTGTGACCTCTGTTTTGTTCCCCTCTGTGCTGCCAACAACACCCCGCGGAGACGCACACAGACTGATGGACATGTAGACAGATAGATGACACGCATGTGGTAGACGGATGACATACATACTGTAAGAAGACTGTTGCAAAGTAAGGCAGACAAAAGGGTACAGGCAAACTAATTATGCAATAATTCATTCAGATAGTTGGAGATATAATCCCTAAATCAGACCGGCAGACATACAGGCAGCCAGACAGACAGACAGGCAGGCAGGCAGGCAGACTGACAGGCAGGCAGGCAGGCAGGCAGGCAGGCAGACAGAAAAACAGACAGAAATCAAGTCATCCCATTCAAAGGAACTATTTACGTCTGACCTTTGTAATGGAGCCGGTCCACAGTGGCAGACCTTAGATCAGGGCAATATTCCAGTGCCAACATTACAGTAAATTTGAACAGCAGGCACACTTTACTGTCGTTCCGTGCAAATGTCTGGCCTGATCAACAGGTTGCAGGAATTGCTGTGAAGTGAGTGTGAATGCCTCTCTGTGAAAGACCAGTGATTCAAGAAAAGCGTACAGATTTTTCCAGGTCATAAAGTCATAAAACACTAAAAAGGCAACAATCAACTTCTGAGAAAAGGCAGACGCGATGCTGCACCTACCTGAGACAACAGTTTTTACTCCTTTCCTCTGTCTCAATGTCACTCTCCTCATGCTCTCCCTGCAGTGTCACACTCATAAGTTGAACTTCACAGTTGTTCCCGCACCCCCCTCTATCTCTCTCAGTATTTGTCGGTGTCTCCCAATCTTCGTCTGCTCTCGTGGGTCTGTTTCTCCTTCGTGGGTCTGTTTCTCCTTCGGCTGTGCAGACAGAAGTGTGTGAATCGAGTGTGTCTGGGAGCCAGACAGGGTGAGAGTAAGAGAGTGGGCGGGCCCAGCCCAGTGCAGGGGATTCCTTTATGACGATGTCAGAAGAGAGGAGCCCTCCCCTTACTCGTCTCTTCTCTGCCTCCCTCCCCTACCTCTTCTCATCTCCTCCTCTGTACATGGCCGAGGCTGCTACTAGAACACAGGAAAGGGGGCAGGGAGATAATTGGCCGCCCAGCTGCTAATAAATGAGCAAAGGCTGTTTGAGTCAATAGCAGGCAGGAAGACCAGGCTAAATGTGCAGTGTTTCAGTGGACAAACATACTAAGAAGCGTTGTAACACTGTCTTGTATGCTGAGAATGTTCTGTAAAGAGCTGAAAGTTACAAGTTGCAGATAGTGATCATTTCTCCCTTTGTCTGACAAAGATCTGAGTGATCGCATTTATCCTAAAGACACTGTAATTCAAACCCTTCTAATAGCAGTTAGTACTATTTTGCAAGCTTGTTTGGAGATGTTTGTTTTACTCCTATCCAAGAATGTGCATTTTTGTGTAATCATATTGATGAGTGTATTTGGAATTTAATAGAGTAAATGATCACCAAAGGCCATTAGGAAATATAAAACCATGGTAAAAGTCATATTCACAAGGCCGGAAAAGATAATAGAAAGTCTTTAAGTTAAGCATTAAGAAGTAATTTGAAAGATGGCATAGGTTAAGCTAAAGTCAAATAAATACCGGATCTTGCTTTGAATCAATAATTCAATAAGACGCTGATGATTTGACACTACATACATACGAAACAGTTGCAACCTTGTCTATTCTGAATGTTTATGCTAAGGTTGGTGTGAAGTGGTTGTGTCTCTTGTTTTGGTGAAACTTTAAGCTGCTTTTTTATTGTGAGAGAGGGACTTTAACTAGGGCAGGAGTGCAGGGTTACAGTAATCTAAGCAAGAAGAGACAAAGCATGGCTGACTTTTCCAGATCACTTAAAGCTAGACACTTTTACAATATGGAAATCATTCTCATAGTGACAGAGATCCATGAGTCAACAGATGTGCTTAAAAGTATAAATTTGAGTGCGCTGCAGCGTGACACTTATTGTGAAGACATTAACGTTCCCTTCATAGCAAAAGAAAGTATTCTTCCCTGTATTTTACTGATAAAGAGTATGGGTCATCATTAATCCGTCATCAATGATTCAAATCACCAGCGGTAACGGTGGTTTCAGAAATGAAATAGCAGAAGCGTATGTACATCATGGACTTTGCAACTTTTGGGTTAGTTAGGCTGCTGTATTTTTGTGTGTGTGTTTTGTGTGTTGTATAAGTGTTTGTGTCCAAGCTTGGCTTTATCTGCACCTGTCAAGCATAGGACCCCCCCCCCTTTCCACCACCCTACACACACCCCTTCCCAACAGAGAGACAGTAACACAAGCTTCAGAGAGGGGCTATTAGAGGCTTTATGACTTCCCTTTCTTCCCCTGAAGCCTTTGGGTGTGTGTGTGTGTCTGTGTGTGAGAGCGGCAAAGTCTCGCACAGACAACCACGCCCCTGAGAGAGAGAGCGGACGTCACACATTCCACACACACATCCACACACACTTATGTGTCTCTTAGCAACACACACACTCAAAGCTTAGTGAAATGACTTTGCCAGTAAAGGACACATGACCGCAACACATCATTTATATTCAGGTGGGATAATGTTTGTTTATGGACCTCAGTTTCTATGTTGTCTTCGGAGGGGATTTACAACTTTGCATAACAGCCGGAGTTGAATGACGTGTAATGAAAACTGTAACTTTTTGAATTGTTAGTTAGAAAAGATTGCATGTGGTGTGAGTGAACGGGGTAATGTTGGAGTGGAGTAGAGCTTCATGCATTTCTGACTTATGTGTATATGTGTGTTATCACTGCACGACTATCTGTTCATATTTTGATTTTGATTTATTTTATTTATTTATTTATTTGACAGGGACAATGCAGAGCTCCTTAGCAGTACCAGGGTTAGCTATAAACTCATTTTCGTCTGTAGTCCCTGGGTAGGAAACATAGGATAACCTAACACTATATGTATCATGTGTAAAGGTCAAGGACTCAATAGTCATGTAAGTAAATGAGCTGAAAAGTCTTAAGACAGAGTTATCTGGGTAGTCTATGATGTGATAAACTCGTCTCTGGTAAAAACGAACCCAAAAGCATTTCCATCTCCGTTCTGTGGTCTAAACCTCGATGCGTGCCGTGCACACTCCCCAGGGATGACTATTAGCATAGCCGCATGCAACACAAGCACTAAAATGAGTGAGACGAAACAGAGCTGAAACAAAGATGCTCTCAAAAGCTACTCATCACAAGAAGACTTGAGACAACTTTCAGTTTCAACCAATAACAGTTCATTCAGGCGGGGCAAAATATAATCCAAATAAACTTGGTATGAAACTGTAGAAATGGGGCGCATGGTTAGCTCATCTGGTAGAGCGGGCACCCATATACAGAGGTTTACTCCTCGACGCAGCGGCCGTGGGTTCGACTCTGACCTGCAGCCCTTTGCTGCATGTCATTCCCCTATCTCTCTCCCCTTTCAAGTCTAAGCTGTCCTATCCAAATAAAGGCCAAAAAACATAATCTTTAAAAAAAAAGAAATTGTAGAAATGAGGCCATATCTTGCTACTTTTCAACCAATGCCATTTTATTAGGAGAAAACTCTGGTGCGCAATGTTCTGCAATCATTCCTGCTGGCAGTGGAGGATAGTGATATTTGGGAAACAGTGCTGAAAGAGCGCTCTGTACTTCTTCTTGCCCTAAGGCCACACTCTGTTCTTTATGGTTCTGTAAAACATTATCAGCTCTATGGAAAGTGTAGGGATATGTAAGCATTGTAAATGTGTGTCTCTGTGTGTGCATGCATGTCTGTGTGTCTTTGTTTCAACTGATGAGTCCGTTTTCAAGAGATAACGGGCAGGCGTATCTATAGCAAATGTGTGTGCGTGTGCAGTTTTAGTGTACGATATGTGTGTGCATGTGTATAATACAGAAGTTATTCATTGCAACATTTACCTCTAAGGTCACAGTGAACTGCAGATCTCCATAGTATGAACACACACAGATAAACACACACAGTACACACCTATAGGCCTATGTGTTTATCTGTTTGTACAAATGCGTACCTAATTCAGTGTTTGATCTTACACTCTACGTGGCCGTTACTGTATGCATGCATAGATGTGTGTGCGTCAAAGGGTCACACGGGACATTCGACTGAGTGATCATCTTAGACAGTGAGTCAGACGACAGTAAGCGACTCTAATCTGGTTCACTGGGTTTGGGAGTAAAAAAACAAAAAACAAAATCAACTTCCATTTGGTTGTCATGGTGAGTCAGATCCAATTATGCAACAAGCAGTGGAAAATGGTTTTGGAGAGAAAAAGAAATGCAGGAGAACGATGAAAGCTACTGCCAGCTGATCTGTGACGTATCAACGTTAAACTTATTTAACTAGACGTGTTGGTTGCAAACACATAACTTATTAACAGCAACAGTTTCTGTAGGGAGAGGGAACACTATCCTTTATTGTCTCTTTTGAAATCATTCATTTAAAAATAATTTTTCATTCAACTCAATGGAACTGAATTGTATACAAAGTCCTGACATCACCTCCTCTGTTTTACTAGCTTTGCTAACTTGATGCAGGCTCTCATTCAGCTTTTTTTTTTTATCGTTCTGAAAAAATAAAGTGTGTTCCTGGCGTTCACTTTCCATTGTCAAATCAAAACCAATCCACCGCAGCACTTGCTATTAGCAAAAGAAGCATACAATACAACTACAGGTGTCATGAAAATGTACCTGAGCAGCAGCGCGGGTACTTGGGTCATCGAAACTTGGTTTTGTCCATATCCACAATATCCGCCAATGATCTTTTCTGAAGATATTTTCCAACTTTTTACCTGTGATCTCGTCTAAATGACACCGTTAAGTCTTCTCTGTCCTGCTATTATACATAGACGTGTCTGACTAGCTACTCTTTTGTTGACTCGGGATGTTTAACCCACAATACTTATATAGCTTATGGACGATGGCGTTTATTAAAGGTAGCTAATCATTTCAATATTGAAAGTAAACAACAATATTACTACTAGTATTATTAAGAGTTATCATTCTTTTCTAGACATACACGTATGGAGTACGCTTCACTATAAACTGTAAAGACTTTGGACTTTCTTACTGGATTTTTAGTTATTTGTGTTCTAAAATTTGAATTAGGTTTACTTACTTCTGGACCAGAACATGAAGTTCCAGTTTCACTTAGGCTCTGTATAGAAGTACTCACTACATGGGTTCTTATATAATGGATAATATTTACATTTATTTTATAGATGTATACTGTAAAGTATAATCTTTTACTTTATGCACTGCATTCTGGTTTTTACTTCCGCTCCCTATAATGTGCTGAACTGTATATGCAGTAAATAGATGCCAAATATCTTGAGTAGGGGTATTGGCACTGGTAGCAGAATTGTGTAGGGTTGCTTAAGAGGACTGAACCAGACTGTCGATGGCCTCCGGAATCAACCTATCAATCCTTCATCCCTCTCCTCCTCCTCAGCTCCACCCCTGTATTAGCAGCCCCGGGCACTCCCCCCCCCCCCCATTCCATGACCCACTCCCGTGACATTTGAGGTCATAACTTTTCTACACCTCATCCATGCTGGACCATGTCACTGGAAACCAGTCCAGAACTCGGTCATTAAGTCCAACAAAAGACCAGCATGTCTTAACCGAGCTCAAACCAGCCAGCTAGGAGGCTCCGAATGGATCCACTTGACTTTGAATGGTCTGCCCTTATTTTCTCTTTTTTCTCTTTTCTATGATCTCTCTCTCTCTCTCTCTTCTCTGGTATTTATGTGTTGGCAGTTGCCGAGGAGACAAGATAAACAAACACTGTGGCGGTAGACAGGAAGTGCTGCGGAACCACAATGGCGTCACTGCGGCTCTACACTCGCTCGCCCTCTTTCTCTCTCTCTTTCTGCTCCAGCCAGCATGCATGCTATTATCCTTAGCAAGCTATATGGAGACCACACTGCTCTTGCTTTCTCTCTGTTCTCTCTTATTTCTCTCATTATTATTAACATTGCTTTTTCAGCTGTGTGTGTCTCTCTCTCTCTCTCTCTCTTTTCAACTTTATACCACATTAGCTGGAAAATCTCTGTCTGATTTGTGGTGTCTGGAATGCCTGGTGTTAGTTGATGTGCTGAAAAGCTGTTAGGCACCGACCATTTTAAATGTTCGACCTGTCTGCAGGGCGTTCACTGTCGAGAAGCTGCTCCCCTGTTTCAAAACTGGGTCAAGAATGTGTGTGTGTATACTGAATGTTTTGGAGTTTGTGAGAGGCCTGTGAGTGTGAGCTGATGGGTGAAAAATGTCAACGTTTGTTGGATTTATGGTTAATACATTATGTGTGAGGGAGTCAGATTATATCCAGTGAGTGAGTCAACAGGTGAAGTGAGAGGCCAATATAGCGAGGGCAGTGCCACAGAGAGAATAAAAGGAATGTGTGCGGTCTTATTGCAGACTCTTACATCAGACTGGCATTAGTGTACTGTGCACATCCCTCCTGTTCTCCCTCTGTCTTTTTTACACAAGCCGGCTCTAAATATACTACTCTGGAAAAACCCCTTGAGAAGATACCGCCCTCTCTCTCCCACTCCACATGCTAAAAATATCCAGCCAAGACCACCTTAATAGCCCCCCTCATGTCTTGCACTCAACGCCAGTTCATTATCTTACATGACTCTTAGCTCTGTAATGTGTTGTGACTCCTTTCTTTAGTTTTTTTTTCCTGTGTACTTTACCCTCCTTTTCCTATTTCCACCTTCTTCCTCTATCACTCCCCCCCGATAGCAGCGTCTTCTTCCAATCCGTCAAGGCTGCTTGGCATTTCTGCTGAGATAGCCAGCCATCCCTCCATCCATCCTTCCATCAAAGCAGCCAATCAGACTTCCAGCCAACCAGTCTGTGGACCAACCAGCTGCCCACCCAGCTGGCCAGATGATGAGCGGTCCAGCTATCGGGTTCTGGCTGGTGGTGGAACCCGGTGAACAGATGAGTTCTCTGGACACACAAACACAGAAGAAACCGAGGTGGATTTTCTTGAGGTCAACTCATAGCATGGGAGAGAGTGAGAGAGCAAATCAAGGTAGAGAGATGGAAAGATTAATGTTATGTCAAGATTCAAGATTCACTTTCTTGTCCCACATTGTAAGACATTTGGATTTGGCTTTCACCCATGCTGCATCCATAAAAAAATAGTCCACATACATCCACAAGAAAAAGGCAAGCCAGGAAACAAGAAACATATCAAAGAACATAATAATAAAACATACAGTGATGCTAAAATAGATAAAAACCAATGCCAAGGTATCATCACAGTGTCTTATATTTATCACCCCTTTCTGTAAGAAATAGGATAACGATTGAAACAGCAATGGCAGCTGTGAACTGAATGCTGTTAACAATGTTGTTAATGGTATTGTGGCAATAAAAAGAGGAATATGAAAAAAAGAAGTGAACCATCAGGACAAATTATTGAGAATGAAATGTAGATGTGCAACTGGTCAATGTATATGTTAGTCTTTTTCAGTTTAAGGAAGTGATTAAAAGTAGCGTACTGTACATGTAAGACCATCATTTTCTATCCTTGTTTTTGGTGGTCAATGAGAGAGGAAGCCTATCTGTGACCATATGGTGTTTCTGTTCCTCCGTTCAACCGCTGACATCATTTGGAGTGACACACGGCCGGGTGACTTCCTCCGTCTCATTAATCACTTGCGTGTTAACAGGCGCACACACTCTCCCCAATTCCTGTACCCTTTGCAGCTCCGCACCACATTCCGCCCTCCCTCGTTAGCTTTCCGGTTCCAACATCAGCCTCCAACACTCTTTCCCAGCTGATCTGCCCACTTAGCAGTGACCTTTGACCCTCCTCCTTCTCCCCCATAAAACCTCCAACTTCCATGCCATGTTTTCTCCACCTGCTGCTCACCTACTGTGTGTGTAAGGGATGAAACCAGACGAGGGGAGGATCTGTCTTTAAACATGCCTGAAAAAAAAAAAAAGAAAAACATTTTTTATCGAGAGAGGCATCTTGTTTTTAACTTGAGCTTTGTTCAAAGTGTGTACTTTGGCTTTCCCGCACTACTGTGTTGTGAAACTCAGGAAATGTGAAAAAACCCACAGCCGTTGGAGGACAGGTGATACTTCTAGTGTGTTATCTCTACATGGAGATAAACCTGACAAGAAGGATCATCAACACTAGCCTCTGATTGGCTGTTTTCAGCTGAACTTTTGAACATTGGGGAGGTACAGAGAGAGACTGAAAGTAGGGGCAAGTTGCACACAAAGAAAATGAGACATATTTATTTGATTAGTTTAGATTTTACATGAGTTTATATGGGTAAACTTGAGATATTGGTGATTATGTATATTACTGCACACTTTTAATATTACTTAATGCAGTGTTGGCAAATAATCCTGCAACTAAATTTGGTCATTATTAACAGTTTTAGTACAAAAGATTTGGCCATATATCATGCCAATAAAGCTTACTGATGAATTGGGCAAGAACAAGATGGAAAGAGAGAGAGAGAGAGAGAGAGAGAGAGAGAGAGAGAGAGTCATAGACACTGAGTGGAAGTTAGTAGTCAGCTTTGTGAAGTGTAGCGGAGAGAACTTGCAGTACATCAACTTTTATTATACTATAAAACACACAGATACATCTTTGCAGGGAGATTAAGCAATCTGTGCAGGGGTCTATTTTCTGCTACTCTGTCACGGTCAACAGTAGCCAAAACACATATTAAGTGTGGGATGAGCCATGGTCTGAAGCTGTGTGTAAATCACAGCCCACACACACATAAATCTGCAAACTCCTTAGTGTAAATAAAGTTAGTCATCTCCACCACCTAAAGGACTCCTCTACTGAAATAACGGGTCGTGGAAAAATAAACCTATCAGTCAGAGGGGACGGAGATGACGAACACAAGAATCCTCAAAATTTCAAAATGCAAAAACATTATGTGACCAGTTCTGTTGTAGTAAAAAAAACAACCTCTTAGCTTTGGTAAACGGGTTGCTTTTTCCACTTTGTCACCCCAAAAAACATTTGCAAAATCAAATAAATGAAAAGTATGTTGTGCACAACTAGGTGGCCTTCCTAAATGTGTAGGCGTCAGACAATAAATGGGTGGTTTAGCAAGTTAAGCCAAGGTGTGCACAAACTGGGTGTGTCTGTGTGTGTTTCCGCTACCCCCACCCATGTGAAGGGTGCTTTTGGGAGAGGGTATGTGCCTGCACTCGTGCCCTCTGGTGCTTAGGCTTTCCTCCATTTTGGCGCATGCACCCTCCCATCTCAGCGCTCTGTCTTTGCTCCTTTCATCTTTCTTACTTTTCTTTTTCTTTCTTTTACTTCTTGATTTTTTGGGGGTTAGCATAAATCATCCAACTCGTTCACCTCTTTTTTCTTTTTTTCTGCCCTCTCTGCACTCTCCCTCTCTGTGCATATTGGTGTAGCTGTCCTTATTTGGCTTCCCTTCGAGTGAGTAGGAGTGTGAGCATAAATGTGACTGTGTGTGTTTCCTCCTGACTGTGAGTCACTGCTTGTCTGACTCACGAGCGCTAACAAAAACACACAGTTGCCATGGGGACACGCTTACCCACCCCCTCCCCCCCTTCCTCTCCCATCTCTCTCTGTCTCTCCCTCCTTGCCAGTCTCTGGTTTCTCTCTCCTTGCGGGCACTGCTGCATCCTAGGCACTGTTAACATGGGTGGCACTCTAACTTGGGTGGGATGGTGGTGGTGAGGTGGGAAAAATAAAAAACATAACTAAAGTAAAGGTGACAACTGGTGTAAAAGATTGTTTATACGGAAAACTTAAATCAAAGTCCAGGAGCTTGCAGGAGGACAGAAACCTAGGGTGCGAGACAAACAATCATCTATCATCAATAGTAAGTAGAAATGTCTGTATTGGCTGAGACAGTAAACAGAAAGGGCCCACCTGTAGTTCTATTCTCTGCTTCTGTTCTCTTGCTTTTACTGCTCTAAAATTGCAGACTGCTTTGAACTGGGCCTGTCCTTTGATGTGCTGGCGTCACTACTCGGCCTTGCCATAACCTCCAGGGAGACGATAATGTGCCCACGTGTGCCATTACATTTGAACAAAAGTCAGGTAGGGCCCTGGATGTACCCAAAGCCTCATTCTACTATGGCTGACTTCCTGCATGTTTAATGCTGGTGGTTCGCCACCTAGTGGACAGAATGTATGTTACATATCGTCATCTTCCTAAAATAATGGCCTATGTCATTTTTGTCAAAAATGATATGATTTACTGTAAATTTGGCCATTTTTAGATTACAGTGTCATAATGGAAGTTAGTGTTCTGGTGAATGTGAACCACTATATATGGTGACTCTGACTGACCAACTGATCATAGACATGTCTAGTTTTTCCCAGTTCCACCGAAGACACATTTCCCCTCTGAACTCACATTCATTTAAATAGGCCTAACTGTTAGAGGCCCAAAGAGGTCAATTTACCCAATATTTCCCAAATATAGCTAAGATTAGAGAAAAGTACAACACAAAAATACAAAATTGTGTAGCAGAACTTACATTCTTCTTGTTTTCTACCTCATTAATTATTATTTAAGGACCCCTCAGATTTATAAAGGCACACTGTGGCCTATCTCTAGGTTGGGAACCACTGGACTATCTGCCAAACTGTCAGGGGTGAAAGTAAGCCGTAAAGCTGCAGTAGAAAAGAAGCTGTTGGTGTGTCATCAGCTGCAGGAGGGCTGAGCTCCAGAAAGGAGACACTGGAAAAGTTAGATGTTCAATGTACATGTTCACTGTCAGGGGGGTGTCCGTTGGCAAGCGGGCCTGGGCTAGCTAGTTAGTGAACTGTACAGAAAAGCACAAAAATGCAATAAAATTAAGGATGACATCATTATGAATTATGGTTATCATTTTTGTACCTCGGCATAGATAAAAACAAAAGGTTGCATCATTACTGATTCAATGCTCCACTCGGTGAGCACGCCCAGTGGCCCAAATCAAACACAACATGCTAAATGCTAACATGGTCATGGTGGTTAGTGTTTGGTGTTTTAAGCCCCCAATGTCATCTTCCAGGCAGCGCTGCATGGAAGGCACTACGGTTAGGCATGGGTTAGGGTTAGGGTTAAGGTTAAAGTTAGGGTTAGGGTTAAGGTTAGGGTTAGGTGCCTTGAATGGTTGCAGCACTGCCTTGAAGTCGACGGTGGGGGCTTAAAAAACCATCGCGCCATAGTGGTTCCTCCAGCAGTGATTTCTGTGTTCACTGAGGAATGTTTATGTGTGAGGCCTTTCTGCTGTGACAATAATCCTTGATGTGACTGCAGAGCCTCTTTTAGCTCAAAACCTTTTGAATTTAAGAAGACAGACAGAGAGGTCGAGTGGTCTTGTGGCTGTATATTTATATTTACAATTCATAATCAGTTGAATGCTTGTGGTTTGGACATCAGGGCTCATGTTGTTGCTGATATTGACCATCATAACAACCCCCCCCCCCCCTCCTCCCCCACCCACCCATTTTCCCTTTAAAAAATGCAGCTCCACCTCAACCAGCTACAGCAGTAAAATGCTGCTTATACATTAGTGCGTGCGTTTTAAAAATCTAATACTCTACCTCTATAATACATTTAGTAAAGGGTCCATTTTTTTGCCCAACCAGTACAATTACATTTAAAACTTCAAATACATTCTGCTGATAAAACTTAACTTAAGTAGGATTTAAACTTTTAAATGAAAGATTTTTACTTGTAATATAGTATTTTTGCACTATTCTATCATCACATTTACTTAAGTAAAACATTTGAGCACTTCTTCCACCACTGTCTTTCTAAGACTAACTACACACAGACTGGATGAACATGCAGACAAAAAATACAGTCACACACACATGCACACACTCACGCATACACACATGCGGTTGTCCTATATACTTTTGACCTCTGTTTAACCTTTGCATGGCCTGCAAGCTCACAGCAGCTGGCTGGTGGTGAATTGTGAGAACTGAAACTGTACACCGGCATAATCCTTAGCAAGAGAGACGGAGGGAGAGCGCGGGTTGAGATAAAGAGAGGAAGCGGGTCGAAATGAGAGATTTTGTAGTAACAGGGAGACCAATAAAAAGGAGGTACGTGAGAGAATGAGATAGTTTCGGTCTATGAAGAGGTTCAAAACAAAGTGCGAGCTTGTGAAGCAAATGAGAGTGATGAAAAAAAAATGCTGAGCATTCGAGAGACAGGACAGACTAGAGAAGGCATGAGAGATGGTGACAACAATTTAATATGTTCAAAAACGTCATTGTCACACTTGAAAAAATGCAACCTGCCATATATGCTGTATGCTTTTACTGTAGATACATCAGCCATGGTAACATAGAGTTTTGTGACTGTCAGAACGTACAGAGTGAGCCCTACTGCACACACAGACTGAAGAATCAAGACACTACTGGTAGTGTAGGCTCTGTAAGGGTGTAAATGGGTGCAAAAAAAAGAAAAGATGTCCACATAAACGACTCAACTCGCAGTCCCACTTGTTGTAATACATTGTATAAATACTGCTTGGATTGCGGCATGTATACCTTCTACACAGACACGCATGCACGCACGCACACACATTGTGTGTATGACAGCTGTTCCTGTGTGTGTGTAATAATCCTCAATAAGCTCCATGGCTCCCATAGTCTATTTCACTCGATCCTCCAGAGCATCTCTGACCTCACTGTGTAGCCTCTCTTACACTCCCTCCGCCCCACGACCTGCTCACACTCTGCTCATGTTGTAGCTGATCACATCTTTTCACTCCAACATACTATCTGCTGCTGCTGCAGCTGCACCTTTGAGCCTTAACTCCCCTTTCTTGCTTGGCCCTTATTTAATTAAAGGAACAGTATGACATTTTTGGTAAATACTCATGTTTGCTTTCTGGTGGAAAGTTAGATGAGAAGATGTATACCTCTCTCGTGTCTGTATGGTAATTATGAAGCTATAGCGATCACCCAGTTAGCTTAGCATAGCATAGAGACTACAAACAGGGGGAAACTGCAAGCCTGGCACCTCAAAAGCTCACCTTATATATGGTTTGTTTAATCCGTACAAAAAACAAAGTGAAAAAACAAGAAATTTGCAGTTTTGTGCCTTGAGCTGTTGCCAGGCAACCAGTGGCAACTCCAGGAAGTTACTGCTTCTAACTAAGAAATAGTCTGACACAACCCCAATAAAACAGCCAGCATAAAGATCTACTCTGTTTAGTTTAAGTGCCATTTATCTATCTGTGTTGTAAGCTCGCCCTCTACTGTACACATTAAGCCTCCTCCAATGAGGACGCATTCATCGTGCCATTTGAACCTGAGAAAACTTTCCTTTTGTCTACATTCCAGTTTCCATTGTTGTCCATTTAAGTTAGTGGTGCTTCCCTTTGTTATGCACATGTGCACTGGAGCACTTTGGGAAAAGAGGTTAGTGGTGGTACATTATTAAAATGAGTGCTAAATAACAAGTAACAGGAATTATTTAGGCTGATTTGATAATCAGCTAATAAACTGTATGGAAATATACAAGTAGGAGACGTTACACACAACCAGTATACACAGCCATCCTTTTCTTTGCGAGTCATTATTATGAAACATCTGCATGGGCTGGAGGTGGAGTCTCAACTCTTTCACAGTGATCTTCTGCCAATTTTGGGCTTCCCCTAACTAATGACCCCAAACTCCTACAATGTCCACAATCATTTTTGTCACAATGTCCATACAACTCTTTCAAATGCAGTCCATGATGATGGGATACTGTTTTCTTTTTATAATTGTTTATACTTTTTAAATATAAAAATAACTGTCTCCTTCATTTGTTTGAAACAAGACCTTTAGGAGTGGGGAGAATGGGATGATTTAAGTGACAGGGATGTAGGTACATTTGTGAAAACTTGTTTGCAACATTCCCACCTGACAGAAGTGTTTAAAGATGCTATTGCTTCTGAACAGTGTGATTTTAAGTATACACAGTTTCTGCAGTCAGCACTTTCTTCATGTTGTACGTGGAAGAGGGAAAAGAAGCTCTTAAAGGGTCTCTGAAGTGGCTTAAAAAGTGAAATCCATAGCACAACTTTTTTCTTTTGTCACATTTAATTCCAGGAACAAAATATCTTCGGTTGTATGGTGGATCTTGGTTCTTTCTCTTCACGCAGAGAGCTCATATCTCTGTCCTTTGGTTGTTTGCAGTGTCCTTGGAGGGGAATATCTCAGAAGTTGCTGAACAGCTCGTACTTTTTCATCCAGTCCATCTGCGGCGCCCTCTTCTTTTCTTTGGCATGGACCTTCATCTTTTCTTCTGCTGCCGTAGCGCTCAGGCCCATCTCAGCGAACGGGTCCATCAGCCGGCCGCCCTCATCGTCCGCCAGCTAGACGGGAGATATTATTGAAGACGGAAAGACAGACAGAAGGCTTCAGGGTACTGACTTTCATGTGAACACCAAAGATCAAACACAGCACCATACACAAATGCTCACACTCACCTGTGTGCTGTTGCCCTGGCCGCTGAGGTCAGAGTGCGTGGACCTGATGGACTGTGTGGTGGAGCTGCCGTTGATCTGAGGGTTGTGGGAGCCGTTGGATATGGATGGACCATCATAGTCTGTGGAAACAAACAAACAAACAAACAAGCCCAGATTGTTGTTTTACACTAGTGTTGTTTTAATAATCTTTATACATAGTTCATATTCAAAGGAATGGGATCTCATTTAACATATGAAAGTCTTAAAGCTTTGTTGTAATGTACTTTATGGTCCAACAATGTTTCATGAGTAGAGAGCAACACTTTCCTCTAACTTAGTGGTCACGACTTATTCTTTCATGTTTTCTTAAAAACCTTATTCATTACTAAATCACATTAGTTATTTGTAACAATCAGCTTAAGTATGCAGTGCACAGATCATATCAAGCAGAGATATCTAAGGATGTTAAGTTTCTGTATGGGAGGGGCGGGGTCATTTAAACTGTTCTGTGCTGAAGCGGTGCAAAGGCTAATGGGAAAAAATAGATACGTTCTGAACAGTTTCTGTCCTAGTTAAAGTGTGTTTTTTATAATGTTCTGTTAATGTTTTGGGTGTGCATTTATGTTATCTGGGCTTTAGTTTTGTATGGTAGATTTAGGGTTCATGTACATGACCGAGATCCGTAGGGGAGGGGGGGGTGTATTACGATATTTGCACAGATTGAAAATCATGAACTCCTGTATGACTCTCATCATGCAACACGGTACATTGGATGAATTCAATGTTAATGCCAATTGGTTTCCTTTCTGCTTTTATGGAGAAGTGTATTGAATACAATATTCCTGAAATGATACTGACATAAAGGAAAAAACAATATTTATGTAAACAAATTAATGCTTTAGTAGGGGTCCTAATGTATTATATTTGTAATGTTTCTTTGCATATTTAGTTTCTGTCTACCCCATGAGGAATTCGAAGTAATGACAACAACACTGTTGGGGCGTCCACATTAAAACAGCCTTCCGTGATCGCGCCCCCACCCCTCCTCCACGCAGTTGCTAGTATGCAAGGACGTGGAGGATTAAAAAAACATGATGGACTCTTCAGAAGAGGTAATTATCTTCACTTTGCGGCAAAGTCGCCGGACGCCACAATCTTCTGAACATAGCCATACTGAGAAATACAGAGAGAGTTGTGTGGAGCTGATAGTCTTAATTAGCTTTGTATCCACTCATTCGGCAACGAATGGCATGAATGTAACAGACGTTCATTAATATCTAAAAGTTATGCACTAAAGCTTTAACATGCTTATTTAAGACAACATGACTCCAGAAAAAAATTATATGTTTACTAATGATTTTTAGTAATGACTACTAATGTAGACTTGATTTGTCCACTGCTTCAACTTATCACTCTGTGTTAATACAACATGACCTGTTAAGTTTCACCTTGTGTAAAAACTTAGATGGTTTAAGGCAACGGGTTTCCACGCAAATTTCTAGTAAAGTCCACTAATTATAATAATATATAATAACAGTGCAGTAAGCGTAACCTCATTTTGTTTATGCTTTACTTTACAGGTCTGTAATTTCCTAATAATTTCCTAGAAGTTTCCCAGAAAGGACTATATAATTTGTTCCTAATTATAGGAAAACTCGAGACAGTGTTGAATTGGTTTGTGTAACTTCTAATAGTTTAGTCAGTGCACAGCAGGTCAGCTGAACACACAGGAGAATAAAGTTTCCAAAAAGAAATGAATGATGAATAAATGGGTTTTAATATTCTTTCCAGGAAACTTTCTAAAGAAATGATGGAACTCATGTTACCCAGATTTGTTGACAACCTAATTATTTGAAGTAAAATAACTGCTATCACTTTCTAGTATGACATCACCACAACTTACTTGACAATGTTGCATCCTGAAAGTTTATGTTTATACTGTATGTGACAGTCTTTTGTTAGTATGGTCCTACCTCTGAGATGGCTGACTGTGGGGACAACTCCCCTCGTCTTGAAGTGTTCGTCTGTGTCTGGGTCCACCACCAACAGCCAGGTCTCATCTCCCCCTTTCTTTATGAAGGCCACCACCTCGGCATGCCGTATGCCCTCGACGTTCACACCGTTTACCTGGAAAACACAGAGACAAAAAAAAAGTTTTTTTTGGTAGGAAGGAAGGATATTTTTTATGGTTTTGTAAGTTGGCTGTTATAGCTCTTGGTGCTTCATCAGTGACTACACATGCATTTTATAATGATTTTATATGTCCTCTGGCAGCTATAGTGGATGTCCACAGATCTTGGTAAACACAGCCTGATAAAGTGATTACTTCACTGACTCATTGGACTACATGCATGTTCAGATAATTTGTGAAGGCGACTATTATCGCCTTCACACCCCCAACCGGCCCCGTCAGACACCGCCTACCAAGAGTCTGGGTCTGCCGAGGTTTCTTCCCAAGAGGGAGTTTGTCCTCGCCACTGTCGCAATAGCCATTTATAATGCTTGCTCTTGAGGGAATTACTGTAATTGTTGGGGCTTTGTAAATTGTAAATTATAGAGTGTGGTCTCTATCTGTAAAGTGTCTCGAGATAACTCTGTTATGATTTGATACTATAAATAAAATTGAATTGAATTGAATTGAAATTGAATAATACCAGCTTGTAATCATAGTATATGGTCAGAAAGCAATTTCTGTGTCATTGTTAGGACATACAACTTTGATAAAAGTGCGTAAGTATGCAGGTAAGCGTGTAGCTAGCATTATCATCAGCTGCTTTGTTTTGACTCAAATTGTACTGAACTGAATTCAAACATATCACATCCCAAAAATGCTGAATAATATGTTCAATACCAAAACGTGCGCATGGTCAACCAGAACCGATCTACATTACTTCCAGCAAAGGTCCCAGTCAATTGGGATTTATGCTTAGGGGTTATAAACAAAGTTTTTCCCAACATAAATCTCTCCAGGTCAGTTGATTGGTTAAGTTCACAATCACCTTTAAATAAACCTTCCCATCACTTTTTTCTTTTTTTATTTATTTTTATTTATTGTTGACATACCACACTGAGGGCCGGTGCTACCTCATTCATCCAGTAGGTGGAACCGTGGGACAACATACTGATTATACACTGTTCAAAAATGACTATCAGAGGGCCTCCACCTCTCCACACAATGTTAGTCAAACTCTTGTTATGAATTATGAATTCTTGCAATAGCAGTTCAGGAAAGCGTTTAGGACAGCTGTACCTGCAGCTTTTAAGTTATGAGTAACCACAAGAAACGAAGACTTTTCGTAAATACTTTCTCAAAGGAGTTACAACAGTCAGGAAACATTAGGGCCAGAAAAAAACCAACAAAGCGACATAATGTGCGAATGTGACTGGCCATCTATGAGACAATATTGCCATAGCAAAACACATAGCCTGTTATTTTTTTGCGCTTATCTAGATGCTGCATGCATTTGGAGGCCTGCTTTGTCTAGACCTTGGCTCCTCTGAAGCAGGTAGCTTTGCACCATGCCAAGTTAGTGTTGGTGCACAATCAATTATGGATGGCTCTCCTGGGCTCCGGCTATAGTGTTGGTTTCAGGTGTCCAAGTCCTGAGAGGGAATTCGTTTAAAATTCACTGCCTATGACAAGAAAGGGACGTAGTAAAGCAGAGAAAGGGAAACTCTTAAAATGTACTTTGTGGGTGAGGAAAATGGGGTGAAATTAATGCAGAAATTTAACTGTAGGCAAATATGTGCAATGAGACAGACTTTATGGGTCTTTCGGGGAAGAAAGGAATGGGGAAACAAGATCGTAAGAGTTGAAGGAAGACAACACGAAGAAAGAGTTGAATCAACAGATGGAAAATGTGAACAGCTCCTCTCCTCTCCTTCATGAAAAAAATGTATCCTCTCTTCCCAGGACTCATGGCAGATAAGACAGACATACACAAAAACAGACATCATCAGTCAGGCATGGACACAGACAGACAGTTTGATACAGAGAGAACAAGCATCTTTGTATTTGGCCAACAACAGGTGTTGTGTCATGTTTCTCAGCCCTTCATTAACACTCCATCCTACACAAAACAATACACTCTGCTCTCTGCCCATTGTGCTAATTAATACATGCTGTAGGAACAGTACAGAAGCTTATTTCTCATGGGACTATTCCTCTGGGAACCTCTTGATAATAGTGTGTGTGTGTGTGTGTGTGTGTGTGTGTGTGTGTGTGTGTGTGTGTGTGTGTGTGTGTGTGTGTGTCTCATCAAAGTCATAGATAGTCCAACCACCTGATGTTCACTGGCACATGTTTAATGTGGTTTGTGTGTGTGTATGTTTGTAAGAGCAGGTACAGACTAACCTTAGGATGATCAAAACAAACAATTTCAAATGCATCTGCGCATATGTGATTATGAAGCATGTGTGACTTTTAACTCTTCGCTCTCCAGTTTACTTTCGCTAAGAGAGACAAAATTGAATGAGCCCAGTTTTCACACTGACCATAAAGCACATTATGACAGATGTTGACAGGAATTGAAGCCTGTTGAAACTCCAGGAAATTGTTAAACAAGCTGTTATAAATATGTAATGCGTGATTCAGCAACTATTTGTGGCCCCCAATTAATTCAGACACTGATTTGGTAGATCAATTAGTGACAATATTCCCACAACAGCTGTCATGGTTTTTTTTTCCAGTGGAAAGAATACTTTTCATTCTGTGCAGAAAGATTCAATGGTGATGTCTCAGCGCTAACTTTGTTCATTGTCAATGCCCCGAAATGAAATGCCTGCTGATTCCTACCTGACCACAGTTAGAGTAAGACTAAGAATCATCTGGGTGTCTGTATAAAGCAGTTCAACCATGTTCACCAAATCTGGTCTGTTCTACTAGATGTGGTGAACATGGTTGAACTGCTGCTGTATTTGATACAAAAAAGGACAGATATACTTTGAAACTAATGTCATGTGGCATGTGGTGCACATGTAATTTGTGAATGTACTTACTTGTTACTTAATTGGCTGCTAAAAATATCAATAAAAAAGAAAAAAACCAAAGACTTTACAGCCATGCCAGTAGCTCTGTGAGCTGTACTCAGGTACAGGGGTGCTTTAAGCTACTGTAAATGCTAACGTCAGAATGCTAACAAGTGACAATGACAATGCTAACATTCTGATGTTAAGAAGGTAAATTGTGAACCTCGTAGAGGAAAAACATCGTCAAACATCACAATATATTATACTGGATAAGTCAAAAAAGGTGCCATGCTGGTGATGCAGGGTAAACTGCAGGGGATCACCAAAGCCATTAGGATTATAGACCTTCATGGCAATCCCTCCAGTAGTTGTTGAGATATTTCAATCTGGACCAAAGTGGTGGACAGACCGACGTTATCATCCCTAGAGCCATTCTGCTAGCATGGTTTAAAACATTTCTATGTTGGCTATGTTAAGGTAAACACATAGTGAGTCCTGTGTGAGACAGTCTGGCATTGCCAGACCTTCCTCCACAGTGCTGCGGAGGAGGGTCTGGCTAGTCCACATAGCAATCCGGGATGGGAGAAAAACGTGCTCTGGTTTATTGGCATTTCTTTAAACCAAACACAATCACAATCGTCTTGGGCGGTGCTAAGCGCCGAGCGGGGCCGCTCAGGAAGGAACTTATTTTGGTGGAACGTGTACGTTCAGAAGTTCAAAACTCAGCTTGAACAGATAGTCTAGCTTGCTGTCTCAATTTGATTGACATTCAGTGGACTTTCTGGCAGACCGTGAGCAATCCCGGAAGTGGAATGTTGAGGATATAGACTAAGTGTGAGACAGCAACGTAGGATTAAATGTGTGTGTGTGTTTTATGTGTGTGTGAGAGACATTTACATTTATGTTAAATCACTGTGGAGCTGATTTGTGGGCAGCCATGAATTTAAACCCAAGTGCGTATGTTCTTTGATGTCACCCTCAAGTTTGTGAGAGGTCCAGAGTACGCACTGTTGAGCGCAGGCAGAGCAGAAAGACTGATGAGGCATTTACTGGTGTCACTGCTTCTGCCAAACATCGGCAGAAAGCTGAGCTCTCATCATAGCCTTTGCAACGCTAGCTGCTGCTGATACACCTCCAGTGTAATGGGGCGTGGTGAAAGAAAAAGACAGTGAGAAAGAGACATCTGTCATGGTTGTTCGCCTCTCTAACAGGCTGCTGACAGATAACACAAGCGCTGTCTTGACGCATGGCCAGAAACGGTTACAATTATCAGCGCGTGAACACACACACACACACACACACACACACACACACAAACAGTGTGTGTGTGTGTTAGAAATAACTTAATTAGAGCAGCAACCAACCAATCGATTTTCTTGATTAATCAATCAACTGTTTAGTCTTTAAAATGCCAGAAAATACATACAAGGAGACAGTTTCTTGTTTTGTCCGACAAACAGTCCAGAATACAATGATATTCAGTTTGCAATTACATAAAACAGATAATGGCAAACCCTCACATTGGAGAAGTTGTGTTTCAAAAATTAATGTAAACGAGTCTTTGATTATCAAAATAGTTGCAAGTAAGTAAGTAAGTTTTAGCTTTATTTTTTTATGTATTTGTATTCAAATATTTGCTTTAAACCTGCATCATGCACATAAAGCTCCTTTAATTAAACTAGATTTGGCTTGATGCTGTCTTTAGTACCTTCCAACTTCATTTGTGTGTGTGCATGTAAATGCGATCATTAAGTTATTTGTCCATGGAGAGATGAAGGGAGATGGTGGACTGTTACTGTCATCAGTGACCTGCTACAGGATGTTCCCACACACTCTCATCAGCCGTCTAATGTTCCAGTGGAGCATCAGTACATCAGCATGCCAGGACTGAAGTGTGATCAGCAACATTTTGCCTTTTTACAGACTTTAACTTTGACAACTGCAGCTCTGCTTGGTGGTCCTGGTCATATCGCTCACGTTACCCATATTTTAGTCCATTAACTACATATTGCCTACAGCTTATTTTGAAAAAAAACTAAACAGAAACATAAAGTATTTGATTGATTTCCTATCTAGAAATTGGTTTCCATTCAGTGAGTTCACTATGATGTGAAAATCAAATGTTATGACCTGATATTGTTGGTGATACTGTAGATACAGTGAACAATTCATCATCTTTGTAATTTGATCCCATCTCTAGAACACCTAAGACTTGGGAGTTAATATCACTTTCATATCTGTATGGTAAATATGTAGCAGCCAGTTAGCTTAGGTTAACATAAAGACTGGAAACGGGGAAACAAGTAGCCACAGGTCATGCGTCACATTTCTTGGCACATTACATTTTGAGAGATCCTAATTGAAGTCTGTTTAACCTCACTATCAGGTCCTGTTTGGCCTGCTCTGCAGCCTGGTCTGGACCCTGATGTACAGCCAGCGAGGGCAACGGTCATGGGAATGAATGGGAATGTTGTGTGTGTACACTCAGATTAAAAACTGCTCATAATGAAAATTATGTTATAACACATAAACAGTGTAATGTTTATGTTTAGCTTTGTCGTTGTTTTTAGCCGTATGTCTATTTATGTGTATGTACTTTGAGAGCAACAAAAAGCCAGAGTCAAATTCCCTGTATGAGTTCCCGCTTACAGTACTTGGCCATTAAAGCTGATTCTGATTCTACTGCCAGCATCATTTTTTAACCTGGGCAAAGCTGACTGAACACCTATGATCTTTGTCAACCATTTCCTCTTCTAGACTTCTAGGAGATTGACTAATGACCCTTTAACTTTCATGTGACTGCCACTTAAATGCATGCGTTTCTGTTTGTGACAGAAACTTTGTGAAGGAAACTCTCTTCCTTTTTGTTCCTGCATGCATCTTCGCTCTCAGCTACTTTCTCCCCCTCTCTTATTTAACACGCACGTCTGCCTCTATATCTCTCTATGTTTTATAAGAAGCGACAAACACATACAAACACACTCCTCCCCCATGTCTCTCCCCCTGTCAGCCCGTGCAATCAGACTAATTTATAACCAACTCTCCTCTCCCCTATCACCGGCCTCTTCTCTCTCTCTCTCTCCAGGCTGACACACAGTGAAGATTGAGTCCAGGCTTTAGGTCCTGTTATCTTTAGAAACGGGCCGGGCAACAGACACAAGTGTGACTCCTGCCATTTTAATTACAGTTGTGACAGTATGTGTACATGGGGTCACATCTGTATTCGATAACTGTTGCAAACTTTGGTAACACTTTACTTGAAGGAATCTACATGACACTGTCATGACACATGAACCCTAACCCTAACTCTAACCCTAACTTGTCATGACAAAAACCGAATGACACTTAATGAGAGTAGCGTTGGTAGATGCGTCATAAACGTTTATGACTTGTTTATAATGTTTATGACACGTTCATGACAGTGTCATGTCACTCTTAAGATACCTTCAACTAAAGTCTAACCCAAACTTTTTTGTAGCTTTTGACTAAAGTTTTTAGACTCTCCTAACGGCTTTGTTCTAAAATTGGAACACACTATAATTAATGATAAGTCCGGCTACTTTTTTTGGACCAGTGTAAAACATTTGAGTGATAAAGCACTCTGTATAGTTGATCATGATGAGTTTATATATTAATAATCGTCAACAGACTTTTATTTGTGCTATATTGTTAGAATTAGTTACTCTCCAATAAGGTGGTGCATTCAGGTGTTCTCCATCTATGGTACATACATTTTTTGTGTTTAAATTAACAAAAATAAATCAGTTTATATGAAAACACCGCGCAAAGACATCTGTCGACTTCTAGCTTCTTTACCTGCACTGGCAGCGCAGCATGTTGGTGTGTCATGAAGTAAAGGTCATTCAAGCGTACATGTAGATTTATTTAAAGGTAATGGATTGGATGGCTGTGTGGAAATGTGGGCACATGTGCAAAATCAGGAGTGTAGGCACACAGCAACACGCATATACAGTTCAAACACACCTACAAAGATACAGAAAAACCATGATTATCCAAAGTGGCAACATGAAGGGCTACAAGAGGCCTCTTGAGGGATTTTCTCACACCTGGTCAATCATATTATTCTCTGACATGTACCAGACTAACCCAGAATCATTTATCAATAATCACCTCATTAGCGTGTGCACATTTGTTACAATCTCCTCATTCCTCTGCCGGGGTCTACTGTGCCAAGTGCATGTATGCATGAAAACACTCACTTACTCACTCACCTTTACTGTGAGTACTTATTGAAATTCCTTCCAGCTTATCAGGTTCCCCTGACCCTGTTGACTTCTTACTAAGCCCACATTTTCAACTGCTCCACCACCCAGTCTCATAAACATCTGTATTTGTATCTGTATTTGGGTTTCCAGAAGAAGTTGTTAGAAATCATTTACATCGCTTAGCTGTGTGTTAAATGATTTTTGTATTGCCATCTATATTAAATGAGAAGATAGTGTTGACAAAAACGGGCCATGATAGCTAATTTTGTCATAATGAATACTAATAATATAAAATAAAAAAGTAAGATGTGCATTAAGTTGCTAGCCTAGAAATCTAGACGCACTCTAGCGGCAGCAAATTTAATTTGCAACCAGGGGGGTCTAGGCACTCTCCGTTGACTTGCGAGCTGGAAAAACCAAACTCTGGTCAGGCCAATCACATCGTGTATAGAGTCGGTGGTCGGGCTTATGGCTGCTGCTGCTGGGAACAGCGGTCTTGTGGAAGACTTGGAGTTAAGCTTTTCTTTGAGAAAAGAACAAAGCGCTATCCTATTGCGTGCAGAATTTGAAAGACAACCGTTTATCCTGCCCCTCGGATTGAGCCCTGTCAATGGTGAGTTCCCAACATCTTGATGTGGGTCTGGCTTGTCAGGCTATTAAGTTGCAGGAAGTCCAAATAAAAAATAAAGCTAAATTGAAGCGCTTATGAAATTAAAATGAAAAAGCTATTGACAAAAATCTGAAAAGCTCCCTCCCCAATTTTGCATCCACTCTTGAGACGGCCTGTAAATTAAGGGACGAATCCATCCATCCATCTTCATCCGCTTATCCGGTGTCGGGTCGCGGGGGGAGCAGCTCCAGCAGGGGACCCCAAACTTCCCTTTCCCGAGCTACATTAACCAGCTCTGACTGGGGGATCCCGAGGCGTTCCTAGGCCAGGGTGGAGATATAATCCCTCCACCTAGTCCTGGGTCTTCCCCGAGGCCTCCTCCCAGCTGGACGTGCCTGGAACACCTCCCTAGGGAGACGCCCAGGGGGCATCCTTACCAAATGCCCGAACCACTTCAACTGGCTCCTTTCGACGCGAAGGAGCAGCGGCTCTACTCCGAGCTCCTCACGGATGACTGAGCTTCTCACCCTATCTCTAAGGGAGACGCCAGCCACCCTCCTGAGGAAACCCATTTCAGCCGCTTGTACCCTGGATCTCGTTCTTTCGGTCATGACCCAGCCTTCATGACCATAGGTGAGGGTAGAAACGAAAACTGACCGGTAGATCGGGAGCTTTGCCTTCTGGCTCAGCTCTCTTTTCGTCATAACGGTGCGATAGATTGAATGTAATACCGCACCCGCTGCGCCGATTCTCCGACCAATCTCCCGCTCCATTGTCCCCTCACTTGCGAACAAAACCCCAAGGTACTTGAACTCCTTCACTTGGGGTAAGGACTCATTCCCTACCTGGAGTAGGCACTCCATCGGTTTCCTGCTGAGAACCATGGCCTCAGATTTAGAGGTGCTGATCCTCATCCAAACCGCTTCACTCTCGGCTGCGAACCGATCCAGTGAGTGCTGAAGGTCGCAGGCCAATGATGCCATCAGGACCACATCATCTGCAAAGAGCAGCGATGAGATCCCCAGCCCACCGAACCGCAACCCCTCCCCACCCCGACTACGCCTCGATATCCTGTCCATAAGTGTTACAAACAGAATTGGTGACAAAGCGCAGCCCTGGCGGAGGCCAACCCTCACCTGAAACAAGTCTGACTTACTGCTGAGAACCCGGACACAGCTCTCACTTTGGTCGTACAGAGATTGGATGGCCCTGAGAAGAGACCCCCTCACCCCATACTCCCGCAGCACCTCCCACAGTATCTCCCGGGGGACCCGGTCATACGCCTTTTCCAGATCCACAAAACACATGTAGACCGGTTGGGCATACTCCCAGGCTCCCTCCAGGATCCTTGCGAGAGTGAAGAGCTGGTCCGTTGTTCTACGACCAGGACGGAATCCGCATTGTTCCTCTTGAATCTGAGGTTCGACTATCGGCCAAACCCTCCTTTCCAGCACCTTGGAGTAGACTTTACCAGGGAGGATGAGAAGTGTGATACCCCTGTAATTGGCACACACCCTCTGGACCCCCTTTTTAAAAAGGGGAACCACCACCCCGGTCTGCCACTCCTTTGACACCGTCCCAGACTTCCACGCAATGTTGAAGAGGCGTGTCAACCAGGACAGCCCCTCCACACCCAGAGCCTTGAGCATTTCTGGACGGATCTCATCAATCCCAGGGGCTTTGCCACTGTGGAGTTGTTTGACTACATCAGTGACTTCCACCTGGGAAATTGACAATGATCCCCCATCATCCTCCAGCTCTGCCTCTAACATAGAGGGTGTATTAGTCGGATTCAGGAGTTCCTCAAAGTGCTCCTTCCACCGCCCTATTACCTCCTCAGTTGAGGTCAACAGTGTCCCATCCTTACTGTACACAGCTTGGATGGTTCCCCGCTTCCCCCTCCTGAGGTGGCGAACAGTTTTTCAGAAGCACCTTGGTGCCAACCGAAAGTCCTTCTTCATGTCTTCTCCAAACTTCTCCCACACCCGCTGCTTTGCCTCTTTCACGGCAGAGGCTGCAGCCCTTCGGGCCCTTCGGTACCCTGCAACCGCCTCCGGAGTCCTCTGGGATAACATATCCCGGAAAGACTCCTTCTTCAGTCGGACGGCTTCCCTGACCACCGGTGTCCACCACGGTGTTCGTGGGTTACCGCCCCTTGAGGCACCTAAGACCCTAAGACCACAGCTCCTCGCCGCAGCTTCAGCAATGGAAACTTTGAACATTGTCCACTCGGGTTCAATGCCCCCAGCCTCCACAGGAATGCACGAAAAGCTCCGCCGGAGGTGTGAGTTGAAAGTCTGTCAGACAGGGGCCTCCTCCAGACGTTCCCAATTTACCCGCACTACCCGTTTGGGCTTACCAGGTCTGTCCAGAGTCTTCCCCCACCCTCTGACCCAACTCACCACCAGATGGTGATCAGTTGACAGCTCCGCCCCTCTCTTCACCCGAGTGTCCAAAACATACGGCCTCAGATCAGATGAAACAATTATAAAATCGATCATTGACCTTTGGCCTAGGGTGCTCTGGTACCACGTACACTTATGAGCATCCCTATGTTCGAACATGGTGTTTGTTATAGACAATCCATGACTAGCACAGAAGTCCAACAACAAACAACCACTCTGGTTTAGATCAGGGAGGCCGTTCCTCCCAATCACGCCTCTCCATGTGTCTCCATCATTGCCCACATGCGCATTGAAGTCCCACAGCAGAACTATGGAGTCCCCCACTGGAGCCCCATGCAGGACTCCAGTCAAGGTCTCCAAGAAGGCCGAATACTCCAAACTCTTGTTTGGTGCATATGCACAAACAACAGTCAGAGTTCCCCCCCCCACAACCCGCAGACGTAGGGAGGCGACCCTCTCGTCCAAACTCCAACGTAGCGGCGCTCAGCAGGGGGCTTGTGAGTATCCCCACACCCGCCCGGCGCCTCACACCCTGGGCAACTCCGGAGAAGAAAAGAGTCCAACCCCTATCCAGGAGGACGAATATTACTTAAAAAATTCTGATACTGTTTGTATTTGATCAAAGGGCAAAATCTGTTCATATCTGAAAAACTTTTGTTTGTTTACATTCCACATTCATACACACCAACTGTAATGCAGTCCAAAACAACACTGTAAGCTAAAAGTACAAGAAAGTTGAATCTGACAGTGTCAACAAAAACTGAAACAGAGGTAGGATTTACTGCAGGACTACTGTATCGGATTGCATTATACTTTCATACCCTGACACTCCATCCAAGCTCCTCCGTCCTACCTCAATCAGCCTGTCTTGTGGCCGGAGCCCGGCGTGGTCTGCAGGTGATCCTGGGTCCAAGGAGCGGATGTACTGTCCGGGCCTGGACCGATCACTGTGGAGGTTGAAGCCGTAGCCCGTGTCAGACCGCAGCAGGTGGCACAGACGTGGAACAAGCTCGGACTGGTCGACTTGGGGCCGTGACTGGGATTGGGGCTGGGTGTGGGCTACAGCCTGGGCAGGAGCCTCCTGGAAGAGAGTGAGAAAAGTGTGTACTTGTCTTTTATACAGGTAAAATATATAAACAATGCAAAGGTTCATCCATTAGTTTATGATGACAAAGACATTGTGTAGAAGAAACCACAAGAGCTCAATAGAGAGATTGGTTTCTATATTACTTAAAGGCCTATACAAGATGTTTAAATTGTGCAGCATATGTAGAAAGATTGGGCAAGGCATTCTGCTGTCTGCAGGGCATGGGAACACAGCAGGTGACTAAAACACACAGTTGTGTCATCACTAAGCTTGTAGGGTGAATGTTTCATACAAGACCATGTGGGTGAAGTGTCACTTCAAGGTACTAATGATTACTGTATTGTAAAGGATATATATATATATATATATATATATATATATATATATATATATATCTATATAAGAATGATGTGCAAGTAATTAACTATTACTTGCACATCATTTTTTGTTGATACAGATTAATTATGTGCATTCATTTTGTGTCATTCAGTCGTTGCATACAGTAGATGTCACATTTTATTAGAGTGTACTTTATTTTGGAATGAAACTGTCCATTTGCAGCATATCACTGACAGCTCCAACTGGCTGGATGAAGACATTTATAGAACCGGTTTAATTGTGCCATGAGCTCTACAGTGTGATCACACTGATTTACCACCTACGCATCGGGAAGAAAATGTGCAATGAGACGGATGACAACTGGTTGCCAGCCCTGTAACCTCAGCTGATATCATCTGTGAGGTAACGGACAGGTAGAGTGGGTGTTGGGTGACCAAATATGAGTCTACATACGGTGCACATATTGTGTGCACAGGACAGACCTGCAATCGTATTACGCAACATGAGAAGTCTATTGTTTTCACTGGATATGTGAAGCTACCATCATGGTCCAGCTTGTGCCTGCTAAAAATACATATGGAGTATGTGGGCAGGGGGAGAGAGAGAGAGAGAGAGAGAGAGAGAGAGAGAGAGCGAGAGCGAAACAAAGCAAGTACTGTGGTGTGTAGAGGGGAAGATGGTTTATGATTTATTCTGACAGAAAGAAAGAGGACAGCTTTAAAAAAAAAACTTTTGACTAACTCCCCTTCAACATTCTTGTGATTACTGCAAATGCATGTTAGAAATCATGGCTGAGCCTCGGTCACCAGAACAGTGCCTGCAAATCTACCTCAACACTGTATAAAAAAATAACACAGATGGCAACATATAATTTCATTTCAGGCACTGAATTCTTCTTTCGGCTAGCGACAATCTAGGCAGCTTGCCCTGAGAAGGAAGGAGAGAGAGAGAGAGAGAGAGAGAGAGAGAGAGAGAGAGAGAGAGAGAGAGAGAGAGAGAGAGAGAGACAGAGAGAGAGAGAGAGAGAGAGAGAGAGAGAGAGAGAGAGCGAGCAACAACTCTCATGAATCCCTTAAGATCCTCCTTTCCAAGGCTGGAAAGGAAGTGCTTGGATTGAGCAGCTGGGTTAGATCTTCCAAGGGGGAGAAAAATCAATTTACAATTAAATGTATTAGCATCCTGGGATCTATGCAAAGGAGAAACATGGCAGAGAGGAGGAAGAGAAAAAACAAGGAGGGAGAGTGTGAGTGGGAGGGATAGAAAATTAGATGCAGCGAGAGGATTGAGTAAGAGAATTCAAGAAAAGAAACAGTGCAGTTAAGAGTATGTAGAGCCCAGAGATATACAGCCGACAGATAAACAGAGTGGTTCAGAAAAATCGAGATGAGAGAAGTTTCCAGTTAGCCACCATGGGAAGGAAAAGAGTTTGGAGTGGAACTCGTCTAACATAAACAGTAAAAGTAGCACAGCTGGGAGTCATTATGTGGGGGAGACGCAAGTGTCTGCCAATCTAACCTCGGACTGCCTCTCAATAACCCCACTAATCACCCCCTGGGGCCTGTGCCATCTCTTGAAGTCTCAGTCTTTGACAGTTGTGTGCATTTTGGACACTCTTTTTGTGCCGTGGGTTTGATCTGTACAAGCTCAATTGTGTGAGTTCCTGTCAGTGATGGAGGGTGATAACACCACTGTATGTGTTCTTGGCTCCCTACTGATGGTTGGTGTATGCAGATGTCTGACCTATGTGTAAAAGTGTAAAGGACAGAGACTCCTGGTTCAAAAGTATTTTTTTGGGGTGTTTTTTTCACCTTTAATGGATAGGACAGCTAGGTGAGAAAGGGGAGAAAGAGGTGGACGTGAGACATGCAGGAAATCGTCACAGGTCGGGTTCGAACCCTTATGCGTCGAGGCATAAACCTCTATGTTTATGTGTGCCTGCTCTACCCACTGATCCAACCCGGCCACGGTTTGAAAGTATTTTTAAGAGTATCAGCCAAAGAGGCTGAAGTTGCCACACAACCTCTCCAAAACCGAGAGGCCATCAAATGAAATGTGGTCACCATGTTTGTTTAAACTGTGGGTGTTGAAACTTCCTGGTTTTTGTGAAAAATATTTTGATAGGAGAGAGAGAGAGACAGAGAGAAAAATGATAGGTAATGTTTTCCCCCTTTGTCAGCAAACCAGCTTGTCATCAGGAAAGTGGATGGTTATCAGCATCTGTCATTGTTTTTAAAACAGAGTCCCAATGGGGGGGAAACACAGTAGGAACTGATGGGAAAACACAGTATCCATGTTTTGTTCCAGGCTCATAAATGTTCACATGGAAAATTCTGCAATAAATCAGAGTGCTTTTCTATAAGCTAACCAATATGGAATATGTCACGCCCACAGCAGAACATTATGGAGTTTGATGCCCCAACACAACACACACACACACACACACACACACACACACACACACACACACAAATTCCTTTAGTTTCCTGTCACAATCAGCCTTCTGTCAGTCTCTGTGAGTACATGTTGGGAGTACAATGTAGACACAATACTTGTGTTTGACTGTGTGGCTCGGTTATGAAATTTTGACTACATTAGCAATTAGACAATTTCTTTTGGCTTAATGAATTGAACATGAATCATGACACAAGGTTAGAAGCTTTTTTGCAGCACTGACCTGAATTTAAGGCCAGATCACTCATTTTCTGTTTTATTTGTGCGCATATTTCCCTCTGCATGCGACTGCTGGCAGTGGCGTTGGCAGTTGATGAAACTAGATCGCAGCTTGTTGAATAATTGAGCGGTGGCCTACTGCGATGCATGGATCATGACCGATGTTAACCCTTTCACAGCCAAGGATCATTTGCTCATTGTTGGCCCACAACCCAATGAAGTGTGTTTGGGCACGCATGCATGTGTGCTGTTATACGTGTCCAGTGTGTGTGTGTATGCAAGCATGTAAGTCATTTTTGTCAACAATGCTCTCACTTGCATGCTTCCCAAATGGGGATTAACGTAAACTTAATATCCCCATTCTAATAAATCAGGAGGTCAAGTTTCTTTTAAGCCCTGAGTCAAAAGGTATGCCTTTTTCCAGCTGAGTTTGGTTTGCTAAAAGCAGATGTGGCAAGGACTTAGAGTGACAGCATATAATATCTAGGAACTATTTTGTTTAACGTACTACAAACACACTAACCCTTTCTTCACCAAAAACACTACAATAATGTGTGCATCTACTGAATGCAAATACTAGGTAAATCTAAAGGAAAACCTGATAACAAGCATGCATAAACTCATCAATCAATGGACGGCAGGTTAAACAAACAAGAAAGTATTGTGTCAAACCATTTTGAAGGAAAAGTCCATTCATCAGTTTTTCTTCCATGGCCCTAACGTAATTTTTTATTTTATGACTTTCCATAACTTGACCAGAGTTCTTCCATGACCCAAAAACTGTATCCCAGTTTGTCAGTGTTATTTCTCTGCTTGGAAAAACTCTGCTGGAGTTGACAGCCTGTTTTCCAGTTGGGCTTGCTATGTAGAAATTACCAAAAGCCTACAGTGTTTAAAACTGAAAATATTTACTTCTGCAGCATTAAAATATCAATCAATTTGGAGCAATGATTATGGCTTATTCTGCTAACTGCTTTACTTTTGGACATTTGACTGGTCCAAGTACGTTTTTCTATAGTAAACATCCATATAAAAGAAGGATAAAATTGTGGGACAAGAAGCCTGCATTTATTTACTTGTGTAAGATCATGCCCCTTGGATACCGTTGACAGGCGTAGCAACAGTAACTTTGGTAACAGTCAATTTTTAGTAATGATCAATGGTGTCCTCAGTGACTGATGTACCAAACGTTCTAGTTTTATTCCATGTTACATGCTTGTTGATCTTCTATTTAAATATTGAAATGTGTACATCAAATACATCAGTATCTTGATTTACTCACTGCAGGGTTGATAAAAAAAAGAAAAGATTACATCTCAGCATTTAGCTTGATGATTGAAATGCTCACAAAGGGACATTTCCCTGGAAGCAGCAGAGAAGCCTGGTGATATGATACCCACAAAATCTAATTATAATTATTCGCTGAAAAAACGTTGCTCATGTGGCATGACGCCAGTGAAGTACAGAAACAGAAACATCACCTGCACGTTTGACTTTAGCTGATGTCATGGTTGACAACCAGTTGCCATGGATACAACAGTGGAACCAGTATAGCCAGTTCCATCTGTCCGAGAGAAGCTGAGCAGAAGGGTAACTTTTTAAAGTTTTCTAAATTAGGTGAGCGAATACATAATCATATCTTTTTATGATTATAGATTTCATGTTGATTTTAAAAGTTTTGTGTGTAGTCACATTGCTCTATGTCTGCGTGACAGCACAATGCAAGGGTTCATAGCTTTTCAAAAGTGTATCCAAAGCCAATATAAAGGATCATTTAAAAGGGCTTCATCAAATTAAGAAAATTGCCGTGTCTCAGATATTTTGGTCATGACAGCTTTACCCTCAAATTGTTAGTGTGTACTGTACAGTATATGTGTGTGTATGTGTGTGTGTGTGTGTGTGTGTGTGTGTGTGTGTGTGCGTATGTGTCTGCAGCTGCTTTAAGTGTTGCTCAATCAGAGAGGAAAAGAGCAAATATGGCCAGATCTCAGTGGGTGAGAAAGAGAAATAGGAGAGGGAAGGGAACAAGAAAGAAAGGAAATGACAGGCAGTTGAAGAAAACCATGACAGGGATTTGGAATAAAATGAAAGGAAGGGGACAAGGGAAAAAAAAGATACAGGAGTGAGCAACAGAGAAAATGAAGAGAATTAAAGCTGCAAGTAGCGATGAACTAGCTTGGATGCCAGCCGAACTTAGCCCCGCCCACAACGTTTGAGGTCGGGAAGTTTGGTCTGGACTTGATCCGTTGTGGGAGCAACTATGCTCAAACCAGAGCTGTTCGGACCAATTAAATTGTCAGGGCGGGCTTTATACGATGATGGACAGATGATCAACAGTAACGTAATCAAATCACCAAAGAGCGCTTGGGTTGAATTTGTTTATAACAAAAATGGCTGCCATCGCGTCTGTTATAGAAGATATCGACAGCGCATTCGTTTTAAAAAAGGAACAGAGAACCGCAATCATGTATGTACGCACATTGCCACACCCGTCCGCACGACACGGAAACTGCCGCCTCTGCCTTTGCTCTGTCGAAGCCTGCCTTTGACTTCTGTGTTTACAGCTTCTGTAAAGTCTGTCTCCGTTGCTCTGATTGGTTGTAGGTCTATCCATTGCTCTGATTGGTTGTAGGTCTATCCAATTGAGTACAGAGGCATTTTCTTTCCTGGATGCACGGCATATGGGAGACAGCAAGAAAAGGCAGCACCATAAAGAACAAAGAGAACACGAAAACATGAGGACTGGCCAGAGATCTGGTTAACCAACAGTTTTTCCCACTGGTGTGGTGGTGTGTTGCATAAGAGCTCTGTGATATGAAGGCTAGCTGAGTGTGTTTGTGTGTCCAGTGCTGCTCTACCAGGACTGACCTACGGATATATGTTTACAAAGTCTCCTGCTTTGCTGCAGTATATATGTGTGTGTGTGTGTGTGTGTATGTATGTTATGTGTGGTACCTGCTGTTTAAGTGTTTCCTAAGATCATAACTCAGGAGCGAGTGAAAGAGAGAGAGGAGCATTGAGGTGGAATGTGTAAAAACAAGAGTGAATGCATCTCCTGGAAAAAAAGATTAAGTAGCCAAAGAGCAATATGATAGATTGGAAAATGGGTATACTGCATTAGTCATGGAGCGAGTTGTCATTCTGTACTGTACTCCTAGTCAGTAATAGTCAGATCTATCATCGCAACTAGTTGGACTCAATGGCAGAATTCTGGGTTGATGGATACCACAAGTTCGAGACCCCCCAAGGTACACCCCTGCTCTTTAACACAAATTAGGTTTTTGACATTTTGGAGTGAAAAAATACCCATTGTAATAAATCTCAGAATTCAATAAAAAAATTGATACAACTTTCATGCCTGTACGGTAAATGTGAAACTTGAAAGCCGGCAGCCGTGGAAACAGTGTTTAACATATGGGGGTATGCGTACCCCTCGGTGTACTTTGGGGTCTGTCTGCGCTACGCTGATTGTTATGCTTGTAACATCATGCCTTTATTTCACTGCTACAACCTTTCTATTTCTATTTGCAGTTTAGAAATGTCAGTACACTTTAAATATACAGATCTGTCTCTTTTCCTAGAAAGTTCAATGAGTGAGAAATCAATTATATAAGGAAAATAAATAATGCTACTGGTCTAGATCCAGGGGACAAAAAAAAACTATTCACTTCCTTGCATCCATAGCACAAACTATAAATACAGCTAACAAGAGTATAAAAAAGCAATTTATTAGCGTGCTATTACATTGCAATGCTGAAACTTACTAACAAGCTGCTTGTTATATTCTGCCAACTTTTGTCACACTGACCTAAATATCTAATGAAGCGGACATAGATTTTGATGTTTGTTGTCATTTACCAGCTGTTCCAGATGCCTGCAGCTCTACTGTCAGGCTAACTGAAACGCTGCGCTGAAGCTGCAAAACTCCTGAGTGCAAACATATTGTGAAGGGCATCGAGCTGGAGGCGGAACTGTCACTGAGGGCAGATGAGACCAGTGGTGGAAGAAGTGTTCAGATCCTTTACTTAAGTAGAAGTACTAATACCACACTGTAAAAATAAGTAAAAGTCCTGCATTGAAAATGTTACTTAAGTAAAAGTATGTAAGTGTCATCAGGAAAATGTATTTAAAGTATTAAAAGTAAAAGTCTTCAATGCAAAAAAAATCCTCACATTTTAGTAACTGGAAACAATCATAACAGTTCTGTCAATCAACTATGTTTTTAATCGGCTAATCATTTCAGTTGCACTTGTAGGCCTATATATTGTTGGGTAGATGAATTTATAATAAAACATCGTATTTTATAAACTATTTGCACACTAAATAAAGTGTGCAAAGATCTTAATTTGTAAAGTAGTTAGTAACTGAAGCTGTCAGATTAATGTAGTGGAGTAAAACGTACAATATTTCCCTCTGAAGTAGGAAGTGGCATGAAAAGAAAAGACTCAAGTACCTCACATTTGTAATTAAGTACAGTACTTGAGTAAATGTACTTAGTTACATTCCACCACTGGAACAGACTGTGTGTGGAATTAGTGTTTGTGGAAAAAAAATGGGAATTACACAACATACTGCATCAAAATAATTCCAAAGTTTTTGTATAGATTACATCATTGTACTGTTTTTCCTATCTGTAAAATAAAAAAGCCTATCAAAAGCCTAAGCTGTTACTCAAGTTTAAACCTGGTGCAATGGCAAAGGACCATAATTAAGCACATTTTTCATCATAAGGCTTTTGACAACGTGAGTGCTATGGAAACACAAGTGTGCATACATGTCTCGCTGCCTCTCTGTGAGAGAAAGTGCAGCTTTAGTTTCCATGAGAACCTGCTGTATGAAGTTGATTGATTTTCATGGACCTGTTTCATGTTACAATAGCTTGTGGACACTGGAGAAGGACAACGATCCAAAGCACTGGTGTAGAGAAATAAAACGTCTAAAATGATACTCGAGGTTAGTGTCCAGAACACTAACACACATCAAAACCGGCTCTTCCATTCATCAACCCCTAATGTCTGTGTTAATGAGCCTACTGTACAATAATAGCGTCTCATATCCTGCAGTGTTACAGTACATTTTCACAGTTTGAAAAATATCATGAGGAGGTTAGTGAAACTATGCAAAGACAGAAAGAGTGAGAGAGAGAGAGAGAGAGAGAGCGAGAGGAAAGAAGTGAAACCAACAGGTGGTTTAAACCCCTCATATACATTCTCTTCATTTGTCTCTTACTATCTTTCTACACTCCATTCTTCCTTATTAATCTCATATTTACTTTCAACCTCCATGTCATGGTATTTCATGTCTTCTTTCAGCCCAAATTCTTTAACCCTTTTTCGCTTTTAATTTCTGTCCCTCTCTTATCTTTCAGTACCTCATGTTACAACACATTCACATGCAGTGAAGAGGCTGCACAATACAACATTTCTGCCTTTTTGCATTTAAATGTCAATTTAAATTGTGTGGGCTACTGGGGAGGCTGATATATTCAGAAGTTTTGTGCTGATATGTGTGTGTGTGTGTGTGTCACAGATGAGGGAGTGAGATTTTAAAGGTGAATGCAGCTATTTTCATCTCTTCTTCTCTGTTAGATTAGTTTTTCCATCAGTTTTTCCATATGTCTGTGTGTGTCCACACCCCTGTTATCAGTATGTGGCAGATATCCCTCGTCCCTCGGTTAGGACGTAAAAGTAAGAGAGAGAGAGAGAGAGAGATATATATATATATATATATATATATATATATATATAGAGAGAGAGAGAGAGAGGGATATATATATATATATATATATATATATATATACATATATATAGAGAGAGAGTATTCTGATAGAGAATCTGAAGAGGAGGGTGGTGGATGTTTTGTGTCACTAAAACAAAAATCGGCGGTATAAGTATCAGTAACCTTTGACTCTGGGAAACTTTGACAGTCATTTTATTTATTTATTTTTTTAAACATTTTATAGACCAAACAATGATTTCATTAATCATGAAAATAGTCAGCAGATTAACCGATAATGAAAATAATCATTAGTTGCCATCTCAATGTGTGTAAACCTCTGGGCCCCAGAGCGATGATGAGGCACTGTACATGTGACATCACAGAGACCCAAACATGCTCTGTGGGGGGAAGTCTCATAGATGACATCAGGCCAAAGATGTACGTAGCTATGTGTGTTTGTGTGTCTCTGCACAGCAGATAGATATTCATTTCGCTCGCCCACTTTCCAAAGCATAATTAATTAATTAATGCGGATTCCTGTCTGCTGCAAAACACACATTAGACTCAACCTCCACTTCTTGTTTGTCAAGTGTTACTCAAGTATCGATAGAATTACCAGTTGATCCACATGGATACAAAGCCTGTTTCCCATCATATCTAATTGACTCCCACAAACAGTGAACACTGTGTGGATTGATCCGTGGGAATGTATGTGGGCTCACACCTGTGAGTGCAACAGTGATCAGGAGTGAGAATAACAGCCCAGTACAGCTATGGATAAACCTGTGATAAACACAAAGTTGTGACATAGACTGAAGTACATGTGCTCACCAAATCCACATATTAACACATAATAATAGCTACACACAAGGGGCAAAGCTCTCTTCACTGCTTTCAATGATTTCTCCATCAATGGAGCAATTGTTATAGGTGTGGAAATGAAGAATTCTCCATCTCTACAGTGTTTGTTTATCTTTTTCTCTCTCTCGTATTTGTTGGCGATGATGTTGTGTGGGCAGCACATTGATCGATGGTCGGCCTGGCTACAGCTGACCTACTCTCCACTGTCATTCCACCACTGATATTTTCCCATCCAACAACTAAAAGATGATATTAAAGTGCCCATATTATGAAAAAAGAAATCATGTTTTCTGGGATTTGGGGTGTTATTTTGTGTCTCTGGTGCTTCCACACGCGTACAAACTTGGAAAAAGAAAACATCCATGCTGTTTTGAGTGAGATAGAAGTTTCTGAATGTATCCTCCCTTCAGTCTCCAAGTGAGCTGTTCAAAATCGGCAGGGCCGTCTACGTCATCGGCCAAAACATTTGGTGTGTGCTAACCACTTTAGCTAATACAGCACATCAGCTAGCTGTTTCTCCAACTTAGGTCAGTACAAGGCAGGATTAGCCGGGAGACTTCTTCTAAACGAGGGCGCACTTCCAACTTTGCGTGGAATACCTACAGACGAGGGACATGTAAGTAGTTCTATATAATTTATTTTGTAGATTAGGGTGAACTCGTGTGTCTTGTAGCAGTGTTTTGCCATTGAGAACGAGATGGCTAACCGCTAGCATCGCTAGCTTCTAGCTAGTAGTCCTTACCTAGATACTGCGCATGTGCGACTCCTAACAAAGATGGGATAGAATTGTGATACCTCACTCTGTAGCTAAAACAAAGAACTCAACACACAGGGTCAAAAGAGGAGATGCAGCAATGTTCAGTACAACAAAAAATATGGTGTTTTTTGAAAATTGAATCATGTAAACCTATTCTGGTACAACCTCAGAATACAATTATGAACCTGAAAATGAGCATAATATGGGCTCTTTAAGAAAATAGACATAGATAATCAGTTAGTGTATGTTTCAAAAACTTAGACTAAAAATTACATAGACCCCTTAATCCAAAAGTTGTAGGAACTGACCAAATGCAAGTGTTAATGATTTCAAAAAAGTATTTTAGAGATACGTCCCAGATGATTTGAAGATGGCAGGCCTGTTTTTGCATATTCTGACCCAGTAAGGGCAATATAAAGATAGTGCAATCTATAAATAATGCTGAAGAATTGGGTCAAGTGTCTCAATTGCTATTGTTACATTTTGTGAGTTCAATGAAGAAATGTGAAAGCTTCATAAGCCTTATAATTTATTTGCATTTTTCAAAACTAAGTTAAAAATAAATGCTTTACAGCAAAAAAAAGCACAGAAAGTCCAATTAATGCAGAAATGCAAGTTTATAGAATTTGTTTTTAGTAGAAGTTTATAGGAAGTCACTGAGCTACATTTCAACATTTTAAGTCTGTATCCATCGGTTGACTGCTAGCAGCACTTATGTTGCAAGATCTGAGGTTGAGTTTAGGTACATATCGACACAAAAACTCACAATAATGAAGTGCTTCAAAGCCTCTAAACACCCACACAGGTGATTTCAGTTATTTTGGCTGATTAGACCTTGGCTCAGGTTAAAGTGGGCCGGAGTTTAGATCGGAATTTAGTAGGTCACAAATCTTTTCTACCAGGAAGTATGAAAAACCTTTCATTTGTCCTGACCTAAAAGTTGCAACAAAAATAACAACAGACTCAGGGAGATGTTAATCAATCAGTCTATACACACCAGCACAGTCCTGGGAAGAGGTCCAATCATCCAGATTAACTGAAAACATCTGTGTGGGTGTTCAGGGCCTAAGTAATGAGTACAACCTTAAAATCAATCCTAATCAGCTGAAGGCCAATGCAAAGAGGATACATTTTAGTTAGTAGTTAGTTAACAGTCTATATGTAGCATTCTAAACTTAAAACTTTAAGATGAAACCATGAATAACCATATTCAAGTAAGAGTGATATAAGCATCAGATTTTCAAAACAATAGGAAGTTGATAAAAAAAAAAACCCACTTAACTTGCTAATCAAAAGTTGGATTCAAATTGAAGATAACTCCTAAATATTAATGAAGAAAGCCAGGTTTCTAAAATGTATTATTAAATTCCGATGTGTTTACAGTAATGACTCAAACAGGATTTTTCTTCATTGAATTGGAGGAAGTTAATTGTCAGTTTTTTAGGGATGTCCGACTGCTGGTTGTTCCTGATTTTACAGATACATAAAGTTGGGTGTCATCGGCATGGAAATGAAAATTAATATTATGATTACTTATTATTCAACCTAGTGGAAGCATAGATACAAAAAAAAGAAGGGGACCAAGGACAGACCCTTGAGATTCTCCACAGTTCAGAAGGGCAGTAAACTTAACCACTCAAGAGCAGTGTTTGTAATATCTGTCTCCGAGACGACAAATTGAGATATTATGATCTATTCTATTGCATCAAATGCAGAGCTTAATTCAATACAAATCTGGACCGGCCCTTCACCAGCATCCCTAGCAAGGAGGAAATTATTGTCACCTTAAGTAGAGCAGTGTCTATCAATGCTATGCTTTGCCAAATAAAAACTTGAGATCATGGGTAAGGAGGTGTTCTTTATTAGTTTATATCAAATTATGTAATCACTGCAACTTGACATGAAACAGTAACAAAGACATTTCCTGTAGACGTCAAATAATAATTTTTGCTGGTAAACTAAGTCACACTGAGTCTATAGAGAGACAATCAGGTCAATGTCTTCTGGGTTAACAAGGGCAACATTTGAATATATTATCAGCTCTGCATGGGGAGATAATACATGGAAACACACAGCTGTGTTCACTCATACCACACACCCACACTCATTTAATACAATGCACTCAGTTGTTCATGTCTCTCTTATATTAGCCACCTTACTAATTCCACCATTTTAGTTCCTTAATTCCCCAGACACACGCACACCCTCTTTCCCCACTCGTGACCCTTCCACATCCTACATACCGTGTTTTTACTCCAGGAGTTTGGTTTACTCTCTCTCACACACACACACACACACACACACACACACACACACACACACACACACACACACACACACACACACCGAATCCGAACCCCTGCATCTTGATGTAACACAGTTGGTATTCAAAGGAGGGGGGTTGGAGGAGGTCTTGAACACCAGCTCCAGATGTTAGTAAAAACGTATTGCACACTAACTTACTCGCACCAATGTCACTTAAAAATCCAATGTTTGTAACTTCATATTTCATTTGACATTTTATGGATAGTTTTATTCTAAGAAAAAAGACAAAATATTCACTTCAATTCAACAAGAACCATTTTGTTTGTTGACATGCCAGGTTAAATAAAGAAATAAAATGCCTCCTCTTTGCTAAAAAGTATTTTTGACATTATTTCCATGCTACCGTATCAACTGTACAGCTACTATACGGCCGTTCAAAGTATGGTACTGTACACAACCTCAAACGCTTTGTCGAAGCAACAAGAAACAACCCCAGATTTGTCTTGTACTTTGCAGTAAATGTCTGGGTGGCAGGCAGAAATCGTGCACAGATGATCACACAGGCTGAAGTGCTGACTACCTCCAGACAACTCCTGTGCTGTGTCCTGTTACATTAGAGCCGACAAGCAACATCTTTTCCCTATTATCCCGGGTAAAATGAGAAACAAAGTCAGGGACCAGGATACGTAAGAGATGTCAGGGAGCCTGACCTGAGCCATCATTTCATTTTGTATTGTTATAAACGAATGGCCAGAGATTACTATGTTTTCATAGCAGGGCCTCAAAGACATTTAAAAAATAATGTGACAAAGAAGAAATGAAAACCGTTTGTCTATTCATGACAGTGAATATCTTTACAACATCTGCAAAGACAGAGGTCTGAAAAAAGATGTTTACTGCAGTTGTGGGTCTATTTACTGCTGAAGATCATTGTAGAGAGCATCTCTTCTGTTGTTCTCTGTCTGTCTGTCTGTCTGTCTGTCTCTCTCTCTCTCTCTCTCTCTCATGATCACGAGTGTTACTATTTGTGTTTATTTAATTCTGACCCCATGACCTCAAGCCCTGACCCTTAAAAACAGTGCTCTCTGTCCATCGTTTTCTCACGCAGATCTCTTTCACTCCATAACTGCAAAGATGCACAGATTTAAATTCTCTAGGAGGATTTTGTGAAAACTGTTAAGCCTCTCCTGTGTACTTCTTCTCCATGTTTGACTTGTTCAGTCTCTGATGGTGTTTAGATGGAGTTTGTTAAGGTTTTAGCACCTGTGACACACATTGTGTCCTCTTATTGCTGATGAACAAATATGCACATAAACTTGTATGCTCGAGTGAGCACGCAGACACACACACACACACACACACACACACACACACACACACACACACACACACACACACACACACACACACACACACACACACACACACACACACACTGAATAAATGACAATGTGTTGTGGATCCCCCTTTCTATGTTTTAACAGATGTGTGTGTGTGTGTGTGTGTGTGTGTGTGTGTGTGTGTTTGTGTGCTCTATAGAGAGCAGATGATCACTTACTCATGATGTAGTGAAGTTTATTCCAACACAAAGTGCTGTTTGCATGTTAGTGTGTTACAGTAGTACGCTAGCAGCTGGATCAGTCATCTGGACTACTGCAACTGCTTTATACATTTTATGTCTGACTGAACCAAACCATTCTGTTTCAAAGCTCTTGGAAATAACCTTATTAAAAGTCAAACTCATAATGGACTCATTACTGTAAAGAGAAAAAAAGAAAGAATGAAAAGAAAAATGTGTACGCATGTTTTTGCAAAACTCCATCTCCTCCCTTTTCTTCCTGTCTCTCCTTCCCTTTCTCATACACTTTATATCAATCCTCAAGTTTTTGCTATCTTTCCACTGCTATAATCCCAATGCTGACTGTTACCATAGCAATGACTTTCCGTGTACTTTGGCTTTGGCCGCGACTCTGGAAGACTTGGAGTTCAGCTTTTCTTTGAGAAAAGAACAAAGAGTGGCACTGAAGTCATTCTTGTAAAAAAGGAAGATGTGTTCGGAGTTTTGCCGACTGGATACGGCAAAGGTTTAATCTATCAACTAGCTCCGCTACCTTCTTCGTTGCTCTGGTTGGTTGTAGCGCTATCCTATTGCGTGCAGAGGGAATTTGAAAGACAACCGTTTATCCCGCCCCTCGGATTGAGCCCTGCCAATGGTGTGGGTCTGGCTAGTCAGGCTACGGTGTTGCACTAACCAACCAGAAGTGCAGCAGGACTGGAAAGAACAACAGCAAAAGACAACAGTATGTTTGTGCATGTGGTGGAGGCTTCCACACCAACGGTGAGGGTAAAATCAGGCCAGGGAGAGGTGGGAGAGGAGAGCACAACAATATATCTCCCCCACAATGCAGCCACTTCCATGCCAGGACCATGGCTGTCTCCATGTGGTTGTTGAACAAATTTCATGGTGACTTCTGATACTGTATATCCCTGTTTATCAGTATGCACAACATTATTTAAAGGAAGAAAATATCCATCACAATATCAAATGTGATGAAATAAACTCTCTTGTCTTCTTTGACCAAAAGTCAAAAACCAAAAGATATTTTATTTACTATGCTTTACTACAACTACTTTTCTATTATGAGAACTTTTAATTGATTATCAAACTTTTAATTGATTATCAAAATAGTTGCAGAATAATTTTGTGTGCATGTGTATGTGCTTGTAAGTTAAAAAAAGGTTCTGGTGAGAAAGTGACACCTGACACTTTATCTTGAGCTTTAATGACACACCCACATGACACACTTGAGCATGTGTGTGTGAGCACGCGGGAGACAGTGCACTGACACCTCAGGTGTGTGTTAAGGTAAGATGATACGTCTCAAACTGGAGTCATTATGTTCTTGTCCCTATTAAAACGTCTCTTCCCTTAACTATACAACAGGTACAGGCAGACTCTCTCTCAATCATTGTTTCTGTTAAATGTGTGCTATTGTCTGCTGGCCAGCAAATGATTGAGCATGTAAGTGGACAGAAAATTGTTAAAGAGACGATAACAAAGAAAGTGTCTGAACTGAATACAGTTACCTTTAATTGTGTCACAGACAAGATGTGTTTTTTACCCTCTGAGGTTCAGTTCAGGTCTGTTTTATAGAGCCCACTTTATTTGACTTGGCTTTAAATGACTAATTACCAAAGTAATGTAAAAGACACACAGTGCATATTATTGTTTATATTATTTTCTAAGTGAAAGTGCATTGATTCACATGCTTCTTGTCCAGCAATTCACTTATGTTAACACATATTGCACAATGATGATGGCTAAAAGAAATTGGTTAGATAAGGATGACAGCCAGGGAAATATTTGTACTACTTGTAACTTTAAACTTTAAACTTAGGGGTTTGGTGAGCAGACTTATTATTGAGTGTGAGTCAAAAGTAGTTTAAAAATGAGTGATGTGCTCAGTGACAGTGGCATTCCTCTTCAACAACGGCCTTTGAGTCTTCGTGGCCAACTACAACAACAAAACAGCTGTTGGCTATACTAGCACCCCTACGCTTACCAGCTTATATAAGGTTATGTAATTCACTGTCGGTCATGATCAATAGTCACGGCCTATTAAGGCCTGAAAATTGGATTTCTAACAGCCCAACATGACTCAACTGTAATCTTGTTGTGCCAGAGAGCATTGGTGAAGAAATGAGCAAAATAGAGAAAACTGATTTTTGTTCATGTTTTATAGTTTGTGAAATTATGTTAGAAATTCAGTAATAAAATGAAGGAGGCAAAACACAACCTTTGTTTCTGTACACACTGCATATTGTATGTAGACTCAAGAATGTACACACGCAGACACAGAAGCAAACACAAAAGAAACATGGGGGATGAGCGCTATGAGTGAGAATGTGTAGCAATTAAACTGAGGAAAAATACAGGCAGTGTCATGTAACCTGGGGAAAACACACACATACACACACACACACACACACACACACACACACACACACACACACACACACACACACACACACACACACACACACACACACACACACACACACACAAAACCCTTAGTGAGGAAATTTATTGGACAAATGTGCAAGGGATTACAGTTGAAATGTAAGTGTGCAGTCTGTTGTGGGTCTTTTTGGGCCTTAGACTGAAATCTTTAAAAATCCTATTGCTTTTACAGAGAAGAGTGGAAGGGGATAAAAAAAAAAAACTGTACAACTTTTTGAGTTTTGGTGACACAATTTCACATATGAGTCCAGTACCACTTTTCTAATATTGACTCACTTTAACCAGATCATTTCTAATAAGGACATAACTTCTACTCTCGGGAAAACTTGTGGCTTCTGAACTGGTTGCAGTTCCACTCTGGTTCCATATGAGGGCGCTCACGGGCGAGTGCAGAATGAATGGAGGTCTATGGAGCTATACCCCTGAAAATTCTCAGGATATAAAGGGGAGGCAAAGAAAATATACACTGCTAGGTGTTAGATTATTTTGTTCTAAAAAGCCTTTTAAAATGTCATTGACGTCATACACATCGTACGGCCAGAGATACTGCTTTACGGCAAGCTCTGAGTCACTTCCTTTTTTCTCTCTTAAGGCATTGACAACACAGCTGACAGGTTAGGCTCTCCCTGTCAATACACCTGCTAGAAAGAGTTTTGGTTTGCTAATGTTTTAAAGACCATGCCGAAATATTCATGGACGGACATAGACGGGCTTTGACATTCTGGTTACGCTTCGGATGCCATCAAGCGGGATCTCTGGTCGTAATCAGTCCTTCACTGACCAATCAGCATTCATTAGCAGAATGCTAGCGTGTTATGGGCAACAATGACTCAACCTGTAAGAAATCGAAAGGACATAAGTACTCGTTCATTCAACTTTCTAACTAACTAACTAATCCATGTTGAACTTGCAAAAACATCACATCTAAGATTTCTCACAACAGTCAGGCAAAAGAGATAAATTTAGCTGTCTAGCTTGATAGACTCCCATTTATTTTGCACTTGCTCGCGATCACCCCCAGTGGAACTCTGGTGGAACTGCAACCAAATTCAAATTCGGTAATGGGTCTTAATAGGGAGTGAACAGGCTCTCCATAGACGGGCTCTGCTTTAACACATATTTCCTTTGTAGTGGTTTTCAAAGTCTGACACTGTGGTGGTTGTGAAGTTGGTTAGTTAGCTGTTTTTTTTAGCCTTTATTTTGGCTAATTGCCACCATTAAAAGTATGCAAAGTTACTTAGCTATTAGCTGTTTCTGTTTGCAAGGAAATGGAAGCAAAAGCAAAGCACGACCAGTTAGCCCTTTTCTCTGGCAGCCTGGGAGTTGAATGTTTACAGACTATTTTACAATCTTCAGCAAAAGACAAGGTGTTGAAAACCTACAGTTCACAAAGGCACATACGCTACACCCACACCCACGTCAACCTGTTCAAAAACTGTCCCCCTTACTGTATGACTCCACTACCCTGCAAACTTTTGCTTTGTCCTCTGCCCCACTGAGGGGGGGCCCACTTCTTGAAACTCCTTCCAACAAATCTTCAAGGTTGTTATTGGCTGCCCTCACTCTTGGGTTTCCTCATTCCAAATGCTGTCTGCCCCCCATCTGTCCCTCATGCCTTCTCTCCTGCTTTTTCATAAACAATAAAAATATGAGAAGAAATGTGCTGCTCTCAGCAGTCTCACTGAAACATCTCACAGCAAACTGAGTTGACTTTTACAGCTACGAAAGACAGACAGACACTAAGACAAAGATTTTTTTTAGCAACGATTAATCACTTGGTGATTAATGGTTTCATTGCTGATCAGTCTGCTTTCCCCTCTGCTTTTGTGGCGCTAATTACACTGCACTGACTGCCAAAGCTCCTTGCCAGCCACATGGACGAATGACTACACACAATACGTAATATGCTGTATCAGCGTGCAGTGTCAATACTGAGTCTGCATAAATGTGGTGGAACAGCTTCCTTTGAGATCGGACAGGAAACAGAGACATCCAACTCCATGCAGACTATAAAGGTACCAAGCAAGTGACATTGGTAGGTTTCAATGTTCCAGCTCCAAAAGGAGGTAGTTTATGGTCAGTCACAGTGTAAATAAAGTTAAAGTCAATGTTCCAACAGCAGTTAAAACATTGTCCTCCAATTTTCCTACTTTTCATTTGCACTGCTGATGCCTTTTGGCTCATCCTACTAAACTTTCTTTCCATCCTTTCATTAGAGTCATTAAAGAGAAAAAGAGAAACAAGAGACCTCTAAGCATTTCCTGAGCTGGGCCAATCCGATCCCAGCATGCACTGGGAGTTCTCCCCACAGGTCACAAAGGCAGAGCTGAACAAAGACACACACACATTTAACATTTAACTGATTGGCCCTGTCACTGCTCTTGTAGAAATAGGGCCTGAGTGCCGCTCACATATGGGCAGGGCAAACCTAAGTGAAAACACATGTTTGTGTAAATGCAGAAAGCAGAAGTTGAGCGGCCTTGACTAGATGATCGGGGCCATGAGAAACCAAAGCCGATCAGACATTTGCATCCCAGCAGAGACAGAGCGGACGGAAACACATCCTGTTGTCCATGTCGACATGAAATAACCAAACAGTGAATAAAAAAATAAAAACAACCGTATCAAATGACTATTGAGAATTATGCAACCAACTGTGACAAGCAGTATGTGTAAATATGTGTAAAACACAGGAAAATGAGATGTGTATGCCCTGTAAAACAACATTCCCTCTGGGAATATCATTTCACAATATATATTATATCTATAGGCATTCAGAATCTCCCAACCAGCCGTCTTTATTCATATTTCTTTTACGATTTCTGTGGATTTCCTGTTCTGTAGAGTCACTGCGTTGCCACTCCGTTGCCAGATTCCTAACTTCTGACGGGTCCGCCCTCTGACCTCTAAACACAATATGTGGAGCGCTTTGAGCTAGCCATGTTCTTCCTCCAGGACACACACATTAAAGAACAAACATACACACTAAACATGCATGGAAGGCTGCAGAACAGGATCCAAACTTGCATGACACCTATTTATCGAATCTAAAACTGGCAAAGCAGCGAGAGTCTGGGGTGAAAGCATGTCGGAGCTGATGAGAATCTGTTCGAAGGGATGACTCACTATGTGCAATCTGTTTACTAATGTGTTTAGTGTTTTTAACTCTTGTGTGTTTGCAAGTTGCAAGAATGCTTGTGGACAAAAGGTGTCCTAGAGGGGCTGCGAGCACCACATTTGCTTAGCTTGATAATCTAGTTTAATTAATTAATTAATTAATTTAAGATCCAGACTCCCGATTAATTAAATCATTCATCAGGTTAAAATATATAGGTAAAACTGGATCAAAGTAGCCTAGAAATCTAAATTTGCTGCCAGGTTCAGTTTAGCAACTCTCCGTTGGTTTAAGAGCTGGAAAAACCAAACTCTGGTCAGGCCAATCACATCATGTATAGAGTCGGTGGGCGGGCTTATGGCTGCTGCTGCTGCTGGCGAACAGCGATCTTTTGAATCGGCTTTGGCCGCGACTCTGGAAGACTTGGAGTTAAGCTTTTCTGTGAGAAAAGAACAAAGGACGGCACTGAAGTCATTCTTAAACAAGGAAGATGTGTTCGGAGTTTTGCCGACCGGATACGGCAAAAGTTTAATCTATCGACTAAAGCTCCGCTATCTTCGTTGCTATGCTTGGTTGTAGCGCTATCCCATTGCGTGCGGTGGGAATTTGACAGACAACCGTTTATCCCGCCCCTCAGATTGAGCCCTGCCAATGGTGAGTTCCCAGACCCAACATCTTCATGTTGGTCTGGCTTGTCAGGCTAGGATAAAATGTCGATTTATGACAGCTTCTGGCAGACAACCACAATGTTGACGCATGCGCAGAGGGCATATGATGCCATTGACAGCTGACCAAATGTAACAGTAACCTTGAATATAATTATTTCTCTGGGTTTGAACATTGTTGGAAACATTTGGGATAATGCAAGTACACAACGCAACAAAATATATAAAATAAGTCTAGTCATTTATAGACATTTTAATGCGGAAATGTTAGAGTTGCTAGTAGGTTTACATGCTTGTCTGACATGTGAGTTTGAGATCAGCTTCTATGAGCCTGAGAGTGTACCTCAATTTCTCTACACCAACCAGGAGGCCGGCAGCTAATGAGATGCGTTTGAGCAAAACAGGAGAACCTCACATCTTAATAGTTCCACCTCCCCTGGAAATCACACACCATTACTTTCAAATTTTGAACAAACAAAAGCATTACAGAGAACCAAATTAGAGACTGTACAATGTCCACTGGTGTCCTGCTGTGGTGGAGGAGGGCCAGCTTACCTTCTTCACAGCCTTTGACGGTGACCTCCTGGTGGGCTTCTGCACCTGGCTGGTTAGTGGGATTGGCTGCTTGGACACTGAGCCGTTCTCCCGCTTCTTGCTGGGGGAGGATGGGACTGAAGATGGGGGAGGTGAGGGGGAGGCTGGGGGAGAGGAGGAGGAGGAAGGAGGCCCGGCCCCGAGGACAGCCATATCCTCTGTGGCTGTGAGGCGGAGGCTGCGCAGACTTTCATACGTCTCATGGTCCACCACCAGCAACCTGGTCTCATTGTCCACGGCTTTGATCCGCTGTACCACCTGAGGGATGGGATAGGATGGTAGTTTACTGGTGACTTTATTTGAAAAAGCAATAACATAACATAAAACTCGTCGCTCAATAAATGAACTCCACAATTTGGATACAGAGAACCACTACAGAATGCAGCTATCGAAGAATTAGTCCAATCACATCAATATGAACAGTATTAGGTTAACCAGTCCCTCTAAAAGCATCCGGTCAGCACTAAAACATCCAAAGTATTTAACACATTCACACTTCTTAGACATGTGGGTGTACAGTGCCTATCAGACTGGTGATAGAAATATGTCAACATTGACCAAAACATCAACATTTATGTACTGTAAGATGGCAATTCATAAATTTTTAAAGCACAAAGCAAAATTGTTGATGGTTCCAACCTCACAAATGCTTTCCACTGTCTTCACATTAAAAACAATTGAATGTCTTTGGTTCTGACTGACAAAACAAGACATTAGATGAAATCATGGGCTCAGGGAATCAATTATGACGCCAAAACATGCTTTGAATCAATCCTTTATATCATTAATTTACATCTAAATAATTTTGTACAAACATCCCTCAACATACTGGGCTCTCTAACAATTAATACGTAGGCTTTAGGTATCATTATCTGACAACACAATGAACTGATGCCCAGCATCCTTTGTGTTAACCACAATTAAAAGCACCAGGTCAGCAGAAATGTTCTGAGAGCTTCAAACTAAATAATCAACAGTTTTTTGTTTTTCATCTTCGCTGCAACCAGATTACAGAGAACCCTAATATACAGTGAGATTGTTGGTGCTGACGGTCCTCTATGTCTGTGAGCTTGGGGAAATTATTATCAGCGCCTGCTGTCTCTATCTGACCCCCAGCCAGGACACAAATAGTCTTCTCAGCCTGCTTAAAGCCCTTTGAAGTGCCTACCTGCTTTCCAAACAAAGGGACTGTGCAGGTTAGGCGCATAAAATGAAGCATTTTAAAGTGCAACTACGGCAAAGACAGGTTTTTAATAAAAGCAACATGTGGTTTAATGTGGGCAAACTGTCGGGGCTAAATAAAGAAGGTGACCAAAACATGTCTATGTTTCACAGTTTGTTTCCCACCACGCCAGGAGGAGGAAGGGTATGTTGTTCGCCTGATGAAACCGTCCCATGCCACGCTGATGTGTCAGGATGCACGCACCAGCCAGTACGTGTGACCTGTTGATATACCACTGCACAGGCAACTATAACGCTCGTCCTGTAGCAGATGATGTAAAACCACAAATATGAATGCACATCTAGGATACTTGCCTGGTGGTGTGTCTCTTTCTCCACGTTCACCCCGTTCACTGCAACCACACGGTCCCCGGCGCGCAGTCCTGTCGCTTCTGCAGGGGAGCCAGGCTCCACTTTGCGAATGAATTGTCCGCTCTTCCCTTTCTCGCCATGCAAGTGAAATCCATACCCGCTCTCCGCTTTTGCCATGACACAAAGCCGTGGTTTCCGCTCGCTGGCCATTTCCCACTGGCGTTTTAAACCCCTGCAGCGTTCAGTTAAAATATACTAACTAAATGCAAAGATGTTTAGGAGAGCGGGCGCAAGGCTGAACTTACAGAGCGAAAACATATACGATACGCACGCTTTCCCCCATATTAAAGAAATAAAAATAAAAAAACAATGTAAACAGCTTCTAACGTAGGGTACTTTAAAATAAGAAACCCCACTGATAAAAATACATGCAAAAAAAGGTAAGAAACTTTAAGAAAACGATGCGACTAGTCCTCGTGATCGTATGTCCTCTGTCCAGCTGAAGCGCACTGCTGGCGACTCCAAAACTGATCCGTCGCAGCGCGCACAGACTTCAGAGCTTCCAATAGAGCATCATTGATGTTCCTGCAGACGTGTTAAAGTCAAAAAGCTCACCTCTCCCTCCACATTGATCCATAACAACTGATCAGAGAACATGCATGCAGTTATAGTTTGCGCAGGGTTAGCGCCTTGTGCGCAATAGCACCACCTCCCTCTGGCCAGGCTACCTGTTTGTTTCACTGAAGAAAGTGCAATATTCAGGGCATAGACAGAGGATTCAAAGTTATACAATACTGCCCCTGGGTGGCAAGAAATAGTTTGTGAACAATGTCATTAAAACTGATGAGTGCGATGCCAAAGTAAGCATTCAGTACTGTAAATAGGCTATATAAATATACATCTTGAACAAGATGCAACAGGAACATTCATTTATACCTGTTTAAAACTATTAGCCATGAGAGGCCTGACTGTGTATAATCTTAAGGCCAGGTCCTTGACTAATTAATTGGAAATATTCATTGAATCTTAAATCAAGAATTGCCCAATCCTGGTCCGGAGGCCAACCGATCATTAGGCCTACTGGTGTGACTGCTGTTGTAAATCATAAGCACATTCATTACATGGTGCTGGTGTATTATTACAAAACATATATAATTGACAACAGTTAGACTGTTCATATATCAGATCTTTACTAATATAATTATCCCAATACTGATGTTACATCTATGTATAATGATAACACAACAAATCTGTTGAACTATTGATATTAATAACAATATACTTATATTAATGTAGTGTTGCAGTTCCTCACGGTGACCACTGGAGGGCAGTAAACACTCAGGATTTTACAGACACACACACACACACACACACACGCACACGCGCACACACGCGCTCGCATACACACACACGCACGCACGCGCGCGCACGCACACGCACACACGCATACACACACACACACACACACACACACACACACACACACACACACACACTTCGGTCAACCGTCCACTGCTCTAACGTCAAGGTAGACACAATATCAAACTGACATTTTCGGTCAAAACTATAATCTTGTGACCACCGGAAGTAAACAAAGGCAGTTTTTTCTTTTCTTACAAATATAATTAATACAGGTAATAACATCAATACTAACATGGCTGCTAATAGCCTACCTTAATAGGTAGATATAAGAAAAAGCAGCTTACAGCAATGAAAAACAAACAGGCAATTATTATTCCCAATATGCTGTCCTTCATTGCACCATTGGCTCAATGCATCACTTCCTCTATCAGCTCCTCTTGAGAACACACACAAGCTTAGCATTGTTTGTCTGCTCTGGAGCACTGACTCGCTCTTTTTTTTTTTTTTTTTTACCCAGACGCCCACTTGCTGATAGATGGTATAATCTTGATGACCGTTCCATTTAATAGCCTTCATCAGTTTCCAGTCAGGCCAGGAAGGATCGTCCTTTTCATGGGGCGGTTTAAGTGAATTCAATTTTAGCAGAGACAACACAATGACAGCAAAAGTGTTTTACTGTATATTGGTGTTCCTTCTTGGAGGTTTATTTTATTTCTAGATTGATGTTAGCATGTTCTGGGGAACAAACACATTTTTGTTGATTTCTTCTACTGAATATGTGACAAAGCCAGTGACGAGTCTCTAGATGAACCACCAGCAGTAACGCTTTGATTAGTTGGTAAAAAAATAATTGGCAACAATTTAATCATTTAGAAAAAAAATACTCTGCTTCCAGCTTCTCATATGTAAGTATTTGCAGGTTTTCTTTGTCTACTACGATTGTAAATGCAATATTTTTGATTTAGACAAAACGAGACATGTAACATCACTTTGGGCTCTGGGAAACTGGAATCAGACATGTTTCACTATTTTCTGACATTCAATAGACTAATCAATAATTTGAGAAATAAATGGCAGGTTAACTGAAAATAATCGTTAGTTGCAGCCCTAAGCAGAGATATAAAATCAGTAGCACGATCATTTGTTTCAAGTTTTTCAAGCTGTCTTTCCCTGTGTATTTTTGTGTGCACAAAGGAGAGATTAAAAGTGGCAGCCTGACATTCGGAGCACAAGGTTTATATCAGTTACAAGAAATATATGACATGTGGCACGTGCACTCACTCACACAGAGACAAGCCTGCAAATTGATAAAAAAAGAAAAGAAACGTCAATTATAGTAAGCATCACATTAATTTGTCGAGCCTTGATGGTGTTGAAAGAGTTCTAAATTTCTCCTACTAAGAAAAAGAGACAGATATAAAAAGACAACCCTTTTCACTACGAACTCGTAAAATACGGACGTTTGGACAGTGGCTGTCAGCGTCTGAAACGACGATAAAAGCGCCCTTCAGCGTGTTTGTATAACGCACCGGGGAGAGCAGCAGCTACACAGGGTTTGAAGGTGACGTAACACTAAGAGCGACTACGTTAGCGAGTAGTATGTAAGGCCGAAATTCAGTGTAGAGAGATTAGTCGGGGTGGTGGATGGGTCAAACATAGGACTTTCACCCAGGAGACTGGGGTTTGTGTCCCGCGTGTCATGTTACCTAAAGTCGGTTTCTTCTTTTCCTAAACCCAACCGTCCCGTTCTTCCCGTGTGTCACAGAAACGTAAGCCCACCCACGACCTTTTCCTTAACATAACTGCGTCAAAAGGTACGCCAATTAGTCCCGACCAAGCGCGTTTAGATAAAGTGCGTTATATGACATTAACGCTGCCTTCACACTGGCACTTGAAATCAGCTCCGCAATGCGCCCCCAGTGGACGTCGTACTACACCTTTGAAAGCGTCGGAATAGTAGAAATCGGGAGTAGAAAAAAAATGGCGGAGAGAACGACTCATTCTGTCAGTGTCCGAATGTCGAATTCTCTATGACCTCTCATCTGAGGGCTATAGAGATATAAACAGAAAGGCTGCTGCGTGGAGAAAAGTATTGCTCTGAATGCTGTCTGAATGAATAATGTCAATTCACTTGAGCTAGCGAGCTCAGGCTAGCTGATGTTAGCTAACACTAACAAGTTAGATAACGCGAGCAATTGTATTAACTGCCCTAATAACGTTAGGAAATCATGAAAATTAAAAAATGACATGACAACATATCGTTATGAAATCATTATTTATTTTATTAAAAGTTAAGAATTCGAGTGGAAGTTAGCGTTGCTATGGTACTGATTATCAGTACCATAGCAACGCTAACTTCCACTCGAATTGTCGGATAGGAACCGTCCGTTGCCTGTCGCAAGAGTTCCATTTTTTGTACGCATCCGGATGACCAACGGACAAGTTTTTTTTTGCACCGCACTTGTTTGTATCGGTCAATATGTCAATGGTATCGGTTCGGACCCATTTGCATGCGGTCTGCGAATCTCCATAGGAAATGAATGACTTCCGGTCGCTTTGCAGCTGTATCGGAGCTGATTTCAAGTGCCAGTGTGAAGGTGGCATAAAGGAGACCATGTAACGACAAAGGCACATCGTCAATAACAACAACAAAGGCACCTGACCAAGGCTCGGTATTTTACGAGATGGGAGTGAGAATCTTTTGAAAAAGATAATGTTGAGTGCAACATAATCATCATCCTCTCCTATTGATTTGTACATATTCTATTGCTCTCTTTTGCTTTCACATCTCCCATTTCATTATCACATCACATCACATCACTGCACACACACACACACACACACACACACACACACACACACACACACACACTGAGCGCACCGGCGAGGTATTTGGCTCAGTTGCCCTGTGTTTAGATTGAAGAAGACAGTGGCTGCCATCAGGGGAGAATCCCTGGGGGAAAGACCAAGTTTAGTCTTCACCTAAATGGCTCCATGAGTCAACAAACACACAGGAAACACGCAATGTCCACAGCAGACAAAAAGCTCAGGGTTTTTTTAAGCATATGATATGAAATGCCTGCTAATTTTAGCAGGTTTCCCCGATACTGTAAGTTACAGTTTATTCTTTTAGCCAGAAAAGTCAAATTGCCCAATGTATAATCCACAAAGAATGGCGTCTAAGCTTTTGAACTGTCTGTTTTGTAGCCTTATTTGGCAAAGGTGTGGAAAAAGCACAAACACACACTCTGCCACATGGTTTTGATCTGGTTTAATTGCTACTGACACAGTGGTACACTCCCTGCTGTGCCTCTCCTCCCACTCTAGTGTATTCAGTTTTACAGAGAGTCACCCAAATATCAAATGGGCATAGGGGAGAGAAACCTGTGTGTGTAAAATGCCACTTTCATGTCACAGTCCAAAGTTTCACAGTTGCTGTGACAGTACTACATTCCTGTTATATATCAGGCTTGCAGCACTGCGTGCAATTTTCTTAAAGCTAAATTGTGTAAGAATTTCTCAAATCTAGCGGTGAAATTGTATATGACAACCAACTGAATATTACTTTCTAGCCCCTCCCATTCCGAGCATGTTTGAACTCCTACGGTGGCCGTATTATTCCAAGAAGTACGACTTCGTCTGTGAGTGTTCCTTCCAGTGTAATAATAGTAGACGATCCTTTTTCATCATTGACGCGAGGAAAAGTATCCTAGACGGAGTTCTAGCGTTATGTACAACCATGCTATAGTTAGCCAAGCAACTATAAAACTTTTACACATAGGCAGAATTAGAAGAAGAAGAAAAAAGCAGGCAACTTCGGCGTCCCTTTTAAAATCCCTGCTCCTTATGAGCTCTTTCCATCTTGGAAAAGCCACTTCAATATTAACTTTGGTCTTGTTGCTTTGTCTGTCGCATTGTCGTTTTAATTCTCTTTTTAACTTCCTTGGCGACTCGAGAATAGGCGTGATCCTCCATCTTCAACAGGCTTTCAAATCTGCCGGCAGTGAGTCGCGAGTAATCTTCTCTCCGTCCCTGGCATTTGTCACGGTGCCACTGAGTGTAAAAGCTCGGAAGGCGGAGGTATGTCCCTCTTTGGCTAATGTATTTTAAAGATGGAGGTGCAACATGGCGGCCAGCATTCGAGCGACTCGCTTGTATGTATTCTGAATGATTCAAAATGGCAGATTCTACACTTATGAGAATACTTTGATTAGCTGGTGGTAGTAATTACACATGAATGAGCACATATTTGTGAAAGAACAAAGGTTTTTTTTGCTAAGAATAAACTCAAAAAATTACACAATAGAGCTGGTCAAGTGATAATGAATGACAAAGAAAGCATGGGTATCTTGGTTTCAGTATGTTGTGAATATACTGACATACTGCATGAATGTTTAATTTACTGGAACAACTATCTCTTATACATTATTGAAATGGACAGAGTCATCCTGCCTCTCCCCCTGGAAGAGGGAAGAAAAGACACTGTGGGGTGGAGAAGGGCACAGCTCTCAGCTATAATTAACCACACAGGATAACCCACTCCTCCTTCTCTTCTTTGATCCCCTCAATGCTCCTTTCACTAGGAGTTTTATGTGAATAAAGGCTCAACAAACGAGATCTTTTACATTTTATTGTAGCACTTGCAAGCTGGCAACAGTCAACCTTTGGTCAAGTCTCGGGCTGACTGCGCAAAGAACTTATAGTCATACAAGCAGTTTATATTCAGAATATCAAAACACCTCCCTGAATAGTAGACTGTACCTTATTGTTTCTTAATGAGATAACCTGCAGCACTTCCTTTGCTATGATACACAGAGACATACAAGATCTGTCCTTGGAGTTAATAGTCTATGCTTGCCAAAGGATAGTTATATATTTCAATACTGCTTTTCCGTTCATGTACAAACATTGTATTTTCCCACAAATAAAGCCCTCCGAGGCCTGCTGTGGTGTTCCTTAATGGGACTCAGGACGAAACACAATAATTACCAACACATGGCATGGTCATATTCATAGTCATGCAAGTAGAACTTCCAATGTTTACTCTTTCACAAGCAATGGTATACATGTAATGTTATATCGTGAGAAACCCAAACACTGTCTTGTACATAGTGCGCTTGCCAGGATTCCTAATTTATCCCAGCAAGTCTGATTTGCTCCTCTGCATACACAGAAGGGCAATTGTCAAGTTCAGAGAGATTACACAGGAATGTGCACACCATTCGATTGAAGTGTTTTAAAGCTATTTAATTAATTGGCTTGTTTTCCATTACAACGGTTTTACACACCATTTTGTTGACCTTTACATGCTCTTTACCACGGGCTTGGATCTCTGGTCTCAGACTCTGGATGAATCTGTCTCTGAGCCTCACATGGACTCATAGGGATGAGGCCTTGACATACTCATCTCCCCAAACCTCCTTAAAGTTGGACAGACTCTGTGCCACTTCTTTCATGTCATTCACTGTCCATGCCCTGAATACGTGTTGGGTCCTGCCATAGCTATTAGCCACCTTGTGGCTTGGGGATGTATAGCCAGTTGCAGCAGCTGTAGATATGGCAGTTGATGGTGTCAGGTGTGTGCTAGTCTTGCTTTGCCAGACCTTCCTCTACAGCGCTGCGGAGGAGGGTCTGGCAATGTGATATCTGGCTGTTAGAATAATTACATTATCAAGAATAGACAGAAACACTGAAGTTATATCAAAGTTCATTTTTACTTGCGAACACAACAAGGAGCCATTTCAAGCACTACTCATAGTACAGAAATGTCTAACCTAAGCCTCAAACAGTAGCTTATTTATGAGTGAAATACAGTCATAATACAGAGTCGATGTCGTGCATGTTCTGCCCTCATGCTCCACACAAGATAGCCAATGGCTCCATATTATCTTGTGAGCGTGCAATCATTTATAATATGGCATTCTATGCATACCGTTTAAATATTAACAAAAACAGTAGAATGTAAATCATAATTTTTCTAACACCGGTGGAATTTCGGGCGGCATCTGCGTAATCCCGGAAGTAGAACGTCGTAGACATAGACTAGGTGTGTGCTGACTATCTTATCAACGTTGTCAATTTTCTGAGGGAAATTCTGCTCCATCTAACACCATGGCGCATCCAGCTGCCACAGGTCTGCTGCCTATAGGGATAAGGTGACAGAGGTGAATAGCTTGGTGATGGAGGAAATGGTGCTGTTGCTGCTGGAGTAGCAGCTGGTGGTGGTGCCAGGGTTCCTTTTGGTGGAACTGAGTCCAAGTCAGGGTCACCTGTTTATTTGAGACACTGATGGGCACATGTTAAGCTTTTCTGTCCCTGCCTGTTTGTCTGTCTTTTCTTATTACTGGCTTCTTCAAACCAGTTTCTATAGCAGTCTGCTTAAAAGGACACATATTGCTTGTCAGAATAATAAAAAAAAGTAATTTGTAGTAATTTGTCACCTTTAATGAGCCAATGGTTGTCTATATTCCCCCTTTGACACAATTTTTTCACAATGTGTCAATTTTGCATAAAAAAAGACATTTGGGCAGGCAGTCAAGACTGTCCTTAGACTGTCGTCAGGCTGTCCTCAGACTGCCACACATTATTTATATATGTACATCCAGCCCTCTTCCAGGCAACTGTCTCCATGTTATCAGCATGTCTCTGTGCTTCTGCCAAATCAGTGAGAGATGAGAGGAGTATCAGTAAGTAACAATTGCAGCATACTGGTATGAAGCAAGTTTTAATGCTGTACAGCATTTGATCTTGTTGTATCTTTGTCAATGTACTGGAGACACATGAGACAGTATGAGGTGGCATTGTGTGAAATTACAATTAAAATACGGGAGCAGTCAAGACCCTACACTGCTGGCCAACATTCTTCACCATGTTCTCATAGCAATATGCCATTGCTACAAAAACACGCTAAAATGTCTTTTTAATCTACACTCTGTCAATTATCTATTTGGATCTGGTGGTCTGTTTTAGCTGAATAAATGCTGTGTCAGCGTCTTCTGTCCATGTCACATTGATTACTTTTAGAAATTGCGTGACCTAGAAAACTTGCATTTTCCAGGACAAACTGTAGCTTAACCAGGCTATAATCTAAATAATATATATATATATATATATATATATATATATATATATATATAAAATATGTTACCGTGTTGACTTTACAGGCCTCTTTTGTTGATGAACAAATCTCCATTTGTATGTCCTCAATGAATATCGATCTTTACATTGTCTGTATTCTGTTCTAGATGCAATTTAATTTGGTTGCAAGTGCTTAATCAGACCATCATCATATTTGCCTTTAGCGTTGTCAGCTCTGGTGAATCAACTGAACATGGTTGCTGTTTTTCTGTGGAGGCCTTCCGGTTGTTGGTGTAACAACACATCAAATGTTAAATTGCATGGTGTTCTGTATGTTTGCAAAATTTGATTAATATACACCAAAGCGACTTTTCAAGTGATTCCACTGTCACCAACAAATTTACAATATCGGAATGACATCATGAGTCTTGCTTTTTGGGGTGGGTTCCTGTCATCTCAATCGTTTGGTGGGCTGTGGAAAGCCAGTTCAAGTAGATGAGTTTTCAGAGCCTTTAAAGACGGGCAGGGCCAGCAAAACATGCAGAGCCATATCATGCATTGTAAAATAGTACTTCTCAACAGATTCCTGGCAGTTGTGGATGTCTATTGCACAACTGTCTTTTCTCAAACCCTCTATCTGGCTCCTGAAGATGTGTGTGAGTGGTGCAGTATGAATGTGTGTGCACACTGGAGCAGATTTTGATCTATTGCTCTCCTTATCTGCGATCTGCAAATCATACACATAAATTAAAGAAATTGGGTCATATTTAACCATTTTGCACAGGCAACATAATCTCCCATGAAACAGTGACACCCCTGTCTACTTCAATTTTCCTGTCTAATTTCAAAATAACATTTTTCCCTAATTGATGTATGTCAACATGTGTTTGTGTGTTTGTGTCAGTGTTCTTACAGTCCCCCAGGGCTGTTGTCCCTCTCCAGATCCCACCTCCCCGCATAACGCTTCCCTCCCAGTCCCTGGCCGGCTGGGGGGTGGTGCTTTGGCAGAGTTGAGATCCAGATTCGGGAACCTTTGGAGTTTAGAGTACTGGACAGTATTAACATTAGTGGACCCTGCCTTCCATTTACTTTAGCTTTCTTATTCCAACTCCCTTAAAATGGGGAGCAATGCTCTCTTCTTCTATTTTAACTCACTTAATGCTTCTATCTGATTGAGGCTGGGGCTGCTATTTGCTGGAAACCCACATTTCTCCCCTGAACTAGTTCAACATTGAGTGGCACGGTGGCGACAGTCAGTTTCACTTTTTACTTCTGCTTTCATGGTTGTACTCCCTGCTATTAATCATATCATTCCATATCACTTTACCTCGCAAATGTCATTTTAACTTATCACTTACCTCGTAACTTTTTTTAATTGCTCTTGTATAGTTCATTTACTTTTACTGGTTGTATATCTTATTTATTCTTTACCAGTTGTATATACCTCTTATTTTATTTTGTTTATTCTTATTTTTTATTTTGTACTCATCTCTTTTTTACTCATATATCTGTACTCATTTCTGTCTTGTGCTGCTGCAACACCTGACGCTGACCTGCCCTACCAACCCCTCGGCTATACAGAATCCCTTTAATTCCTACCCTGGTCCTTTCCTAGAATCTACCTAATTATTGACTCTAACATTTACAGCAGATTATTTTTTTTTTTATTCCTGTCCTGGTTTTCCACACAATCCAATTCTGAGAATCACAGCAGACTTTTTCCTACCCAAAAGAAACCTCTGAATGGAGTTCCCCAGTTCAGATTCTTCCCAGGAATGGATTCAGTGGGGTTGACAATGCCCCCAGCCCTCAGGTTCTTGATTCTCTACCCTTTTTGTAGGGGGAGGCTTCAGGAGCAGAAGAGATGGTGCATAGCTTTTTCCTTTGAGCCCACTGCCAACCCACGTTGACCGTACCGCCAATGTCACATTGCACTGGGAGTTTTATGTGAATAAAAGGCTCAACAAAAAGGATTGTGTCTTTTAAGTTTTATTGTGACACTTGCAAGCGGACAACAGTCAACCTTCGATCAATTATCAGGCAGTGTGCAAAGAACTTAGTCATACAGGCAGTTTATATTCAGAATATCAAAATGCCTCCCTGAAGGGGAAACTGTACCTTATTGTTTCTTAATGAGACAACCTGCAGCTACTATCTTTGCTATGAGACTCACGAGATCTGTCCTTGGAGTTAATGGTCTGTGCAACCATAACACACCAACAATCAGTTCATATAAGGATATTTGCATTCCACTATTGCTTTTCCGTCACAGACAGTAAACATTGTATTTTCCCACTACAGTCCTTACTCCTCTAACGTGTCGACATTTGCAGGCTGGCAGTAAACACACCGCAAACTGCAAGAGAAAGCTTTCTTGGCTTTTTAATATGAATTTTGAAAACTAGACAAATACAATTTCAGATTGGACTGTGATTGGCTTGTTGTTTTGCTGCAGTGCAACACAGGTGAAAAATAAAGGACATCCTATAATATGTATGTGTTTACACTATAGGTATCCTATTTAAAAATGAAATAGAGAAGAATAACGATTGATTAACACACTGCAGGCTTCTCTTTGCATTAGAGCGTACCAACTTTTAAAGGACAGTGTGGTGCGCTTCTTCACTGTTGACCCTCTTCTACCAAAAACTAGTGATGCCTTTCTCTGTCTTTGTGACCGTCACCTGGCAGGTCGTGGCGGTCTGTCAAGTGTCCACCACAGAGCAGCACCACAAATGTGACTAGAAATAACTCACTCCTTTTGGATTATGTGATTATATGCCCACTGTGTTGTCTCTACATGGCAGACCTTCAAAACCAAAGTCAAAAACTGCCCAGAGCATTAGCAGGCATTTACAGATTTGTGCTGCAGTGTAACTGCTTATTGTTTTCGCAATACAAGCTAATGGGAGGCACAAATCCATGCCATTTCAGCCCAGGTATAATTAGACCATTTTCTTACACAATTCCCAATGGGAGTCAACGAGGGAAATGTATAACAAGTGGGTGTATGTGTGTACTACATTCATTATTTCATTCAGTAACAAAACATGAATGTGTATATTTTCCTTTGATCCAAGTACATGGCAGATTTTTCTCAGAATGACCCGAGAGACAAAACAAATTAGTGTCAGCGTAACGTGCTCTTTTTCTCTGCCTGATAATAATACTGGTTCTTTCACTTGACATTGAGGTCGATGGAACAAAAGCAACATGACCGGAAACACCAAGGTAACCAAGCTGCAGAAGGCCAAGAGAGTGTTTCTACCCCCACAGCCAGCCACAAAAACAGGTTGTCAGTAAACAGACAGAATAAGGGCTAAGAGAGTATGGCATATGTTATAGAAGTACATAGAGGAATGAGGAAGGACAAAGGCGAGTTTAAGGAGCAGCGGCAAAGAGATAGCAGAAGAACAGCAAAGTGTTCATGGGGAGAAGATGATAGATGTTACTAAAGACACATGTGGTACAAAGATGATAGTTAGTTTAATTCCATAGACTGTATTATGAGCTTTATTGAATCAAATCCTGTCAATTATATACTTTATGGTGTAATTTAGTTTATGATAACACATGAGATGTTATGTTATGATGTTAATGTGCATGTTTGAAATCAGTGATCACTGTTAAACACATTTTCCATAACAACTTAAAAGGTGATCATATGTTAATGTTGTGTTCACAACATTCCCCCGAAGTGGCCAAAAAAATCAGGTATTGCAGGTTTAAGAGGTTACAGGGTTAACTTCTTTTCTTTTGTTGAATTGTAAGTGTATTTGTTGTTCTGCACATAAAAAAAATAATACTTTCAACTTATAGCCTACAGTATTATACAAACATCAAATATATCTGGCTGCCTTACAAGAATGTTTTATTAACCGTTTTCTCCTCTTTGTCTTATTACTAGTTATCAGCTGGATGTTTTTCGCACTTTGTGTGCTGTTTATTTTTGGAATCTGAATGCCCAGCAAGTTTAAAGGTTGGCACTTAAAATAAGGTAAGCTTTACAAAACTTTTACAAAACAGCTGATTTGTATCATGCATTTTTTGGACTTGAGAATGCACAGAATGAGGACTGTGGATTTTGTCCCCCATCCTTTACAGTGCAGTTTCATCAGCAAAGGATCACTTCACAACCATGGAGATGGATAGAGATTACAGTGACAAATAACTCTTTCAACATGCTCATGGTGATCTGAAGAGAGACTTCAAAAATCCAAATGTATCCTTTAAACAATTTGTACTCGACACTGTGTTTTTATATGGTGGTCTTTATTAAAGAAAGAATGAAAGGGTTGCTATATCATTAATCTGGGGGAAAAACAAACAAAACCCCACCACTATTAACAAATGTATTGTTTTGGCAAGCCATTGTTCTATAGCCGTATCACATAATACATCAAAATTTGTTCCAGTGACCTAGAAAAAAAATATACTTCTTCTTCTTGTTTAATGCTTTTGCATTATTGAAACTACTTTAACGTCATTTACAAAAAAAAAATGAAACTGAAGTGGTTTATGTTTAGAGACATTAACATTCAAGCGTAAAGCTGCCACCGCTCTGTTTCAACTGAAAATAACGATAAAGTGCTTCAGTCTGAAACATAAACCTGCCATAATATTGATAAATGACAGTGACAATAAACATCAACTGTCTGTTCATGGAATAGATGTACATGTTTGTTTCGTGCAGGTGCATGTCACCAGCCCTACATTGTACTGTGTCTAATTCAGGGTGAACGTGCAAAACAGACTTGTTTGTTAATATTCATGATGGCTTCTTTAACAGAACAACTAAGTTACCATTTTTGTTACGTGTAAAGATGTCATGGAACACAAGACTTCGTATTTAAAATGACCTATTCTTTTTTTTTTTAATTCACAGTGTTTTTAATACACACACAAAAAAAGTCCTGTAAGGTGTCCATGTTTCCACAGGTCCATCTTACTGAGTTGTTATTCAAACGAGCTCAAACTCACCATAAACATTGGTAATGTGGTCTTGCTTGGCTCAAGTCACAACTATGGAGATGCTACAGTGTTGTCCAACAACTTCCAAATAATGCTTGCATCAAATGTCAAAGCTCAAAGTCCAGCAGATAAACAGTGATGTTACTTCCCCATGGCATCCACTCCAGCACATTTTGTTTTAGAAATGTGAGACAGAAGAGCTAAATCCACAATACTTGGCTGAGCTACTTTAAGGCATTTTCAATTTTGTAACATTAAAGTCAAAATGTCACAAAAAGCCCAAACGAACAAGCCCAAAGAAATAATATAATTGCCTTGACTATCAACACTATTTCAACCACCTTTACAAAAAAAACAACATGCTTACTCTAGTTAAAGCAGCGTAAATTAAATACTGGAAATCTTCAAATTAAAGAGAGAACAATGGCTGAGTTTCAAATAAGAGCCTGATACCCAATAAAGGCCTGGTGGGAATATAACATTGAGCAGGGTGAAATTACCTGTATTATCATGGCTCACATGATAAATTCAGCAAAATGTACAAGCACCAATTTTAGAGTTTGTCTTCTTAAAGGAGCAGTTCCACTTTTTGGGAAAAATACTAATTTGCTTTCTGGCTGAGAGTAAGATGAGAAGGTTGACCGTTAAAGTCATCAGTTGTCTTTTAAAGTCACAATGAAAGTTAAAATGTTTTAGTTTCAGTAATGTGATGTTTGCTCTGCTAGTGTGATTTTATATGACAGGCAGGGTTTGCTAGTCGCTCCAAATTCGACATTCAACTGGATACGTTGATTTGAGTCAAAAATATTGTTGCATTTTACATGAAAGAAAAGCAAAGCAAAGCGATTTTGATTGCTTTTGAAACAAATAATACATTTAGAAAATATTTGAAAAAAATTTATTATTTTTATTGTTCAATGCGTTAACTCAAGACTTCCTGCACGTTTGTCTTAGTGTTGTGAACATCATATACTGAATTTATCAAGACAACAGGTAAACACAGATTAATAGCATAAAGCATCAGCAGCAAATATAACAAAAACACATCAGAAAACAAGGTTTCTTACCAGAATATGATCAAAAACTGAAATTAGAGAAAATGACAATGTCCAATATAAGCTTATTGAAAATAAAAGTCTGTTTTTGTAAGGTAAAAAAATGTATTTGAGAATTTAAAGCAGTTTAAGGTTGCATGACTGTATTTGGTATTGTACTGAGATTTTTATATCTTTACAATGCAGCCAACCTAGTTATAGTACAAAGACATGAAGAACAAACAAAAATGTGGGGATCCGTGATGAATGGTTTTCTCTCCTAATTTTGCTCCTCTCAACAAAATTTCCCAGTCAGAGAAGGAGGATCATCAATAAAGACAGGAAATACCAATCAATAAAAGGTCCTTGAGTAAATCGTCCAAGTCCCACGCACTAGTAACGCACTAGCACATGGTGGGTCAGCTTGAAAACTCATAGCGCTGACTGGCCATTCACCTCTGCTTTTGAAGTTAGAGGATCGCTGTCAAGGTCCCCTACCACCTCCATCATGACAGGCTGCTGAAACCACAGACACAGGGATTAGGGATACAATTAAGACAGAATGACAAACTTTGACATAAGCTGTTGCTCTTGTTGTCAGTGAAGGAATCCCCAAAAATGTGAGTGTTGACAGTTATAACCTGGGGTTTAGTTATTTCCCGTCTGTTACATAAAGTGGGCTTCCTCTCTGGATGTGACATTTTCACACAGAGGATAGAAGACATTAAGGAGACTGAGCACTTTGACAGTTGGGGCTGCTGATAGCTGATGGCAAATTTACAACGCAGCTTTGGTTTAGGTTTGGTCCCAAAGTATAAACATAACTATGAAACATGTTAGGAAGTAAGACTTTCAAGAATAAAATGACTATGATACATGTATTTAAAGCACAATTATCATGTCTCCCTCTGTTTTCACCCTTCTTTTCAATATACCTGATGTAAAATGTGATATATGTGCTTTACAATTCAGAGATATATACTGTTTGCACAATACCTGAATGCACTGCATTTTCCCATTCTGTGTGGGATTTCTGGGTAAAACAGGATTGTGGTTTTCCTGGGATGCACTCCGTCCCCCTCCGACCCGGCCTGTGGTGCCATAATCATTTGGTTTGTGGAAGCAGAGCACCTTCTGGAAGCTCTGCTTGAAGTTGTCAGAGAGGAAGCCATAGAGGATTGGGTTGGCGCAAGAGTTGACGTAGGTGAGGATGACCAGGAAGAAGTAGACAGCAGCGGTGGTGTTGTTCTCAGGGATGATATGAATCAGGTTGACAATGTTGGTAATGAAGAAGGGCAGCCAACAAAGTACAAAGACCAACACGATGATCACCACCATGCGTGTCACCTTGCGCTCCGACTTACGCCGCTTAGTCAGGCCTACACGCACACTTGCTGACCTCACCTAAAAGTGAGATGGTTAATTAAAAAGGATTTATGAGATTATGAGAGCAGAACCTTACAGTAAAATACAAGAATGTATTTAGACACCAATAAAAGCCGGAGGCCAATTGTATAATGTATTTAGACACCAATAAAAGCCGGAGGCTAATTGTATCTGGCCAATTACCTTAATGACAATGAGCAGGTAGCAGAGGCAGATGACAACCAGAGGACCAAAGAAGCCCAGGATGGATGTGTAGAGTATGAAGACAATGGACCACAAGTTACGTGGGTCAGGCCAGGTTATGTTGCAGGTATTGAAGTCCTCCTGTACATGTGAGTAGATCGTTACCGGCAGCACAATCAGTAAGGACACAACCCACACCATGCCATTGAAAACCTTGGCCGCCTGTGGCCGCCGCCATTTGGCACTGCGAACAGGATGAACCACAGCCAGGTAGCGATCGATGCTCATCACCGTCAGGCAAAAGGTGGAGGAGAACTGGCTCATGGCATCAGCAGTCATGCAAACCTTGCAAAAGAAATCTCCATACGGCCAGTAGGAAAGCACACTATTGGTGCCAAGGAAGGGAATTCCCAGGATGTAGAGTTCATCTGCCAAGGCTAAATTGAGGATGTACATGTTGGTTACAGTCTTCATCTTGGTGTAGCGAACCACTACATAGATGACCAGTGTGTTGCCCAGAAGACCCACAATGAAGACGATGGTGTAAACGACTGCGGTGACCACACTGAACGGCATTGGTGCGGGCACCTCTGACATATTGTTGTAGGTGTTGTTGGGGTAGGACTGGGAGGAAGACATGTTGACATTCTCAGATATCGGTGTCCAATTGTCATAGCCATCCATGTTGAAGAAAGGAGTGCTGGTGTCTGCTTGGATTACAGTAAGAAAAAAATCATTAGAGAAAAGACTGAGACACAAATTTAAAAGCATTATATGGGATACTTAACAATAACTCACGTGCTAAAAAAAGTTTAGTATTGTGGGTTCTGTGAATATCTGCTTCAGAGAATTATTGTCATGTCTTTTGCACTTCACAACAACACATGGGCAGGAGGTACTCTAGGCAAGATGCCCATATTTACCAGGAGACAAGAGAAACTTTCCATTGAATTGTCTGGGCCAGTGACCAACATGCCATTTCTCTTAATAGGAAGTATCACTTAGGAAGAAGAGGATATTAGGGTTGCACTTTATTTTACAGTACATTAAAAAGACCGTAATCCGTATTTATATATCAAATTAGACCAAATTTAGATATAACATGGTCTTTATTAGACAGAAAATTAACAGTTATATTAATATAAACCTTACTTAGTACCAAATTATACCAAAACTAGAAATAATGTGGACTTTATTAGAGAGTGAAGAAACACAGTTATGCCCAGACACATTTCTGCTAAATTGAAACTGCATGGAATGCTGTATAAGACCCAAAATATAATATACTTTGACCCTATTAAATACAAACTACTGCTAAACCTTCACGTAGTACGATAGCTAAATAATCTGTATTTCGCAAAGTTGCAATGTTTAGTCGATGTTAAGTGTACTCATTGTGCCGTGGCAATGCTGGTAAAGACTCATTTCAGTTACATTAAAAATGCTGCAATGCAAACTAGCCTACTAGCTACCTAGTTAGCCTAGCTAGCTTGCTCTCTATTTACAGTACGTTATTGCTGTGTGAACTGTAAACATTTCATCCAGGGAGAATGCAGATCCCATTTACAGTCATTAAATGATTTGAATAGTGCTGTGACAACTCAATGACTATTCATGTATTTGTATTATTCTGTTTAACCGCTTGTTACACTTACAATCTGCAAGTAAATGGCTTAAATCAATCTGCGTTGCTCTGTGCTCTCTATCCACAGGCAATATTGTTAGACGACACGGAAAGGGTCCCACTGTGAAAGACAAGACACAGCGAATTGCGATTCACAAATGAATAAGTAAATACATTTGTTAAAATACCACCTGTGTGTTTTACCTTTGCCTGTGTACTTATGTGCAAATATGTGCATCAATTAGCCATTTTCGTTGTAATTTGTTACAAATTACCTTGTATAACAGTGGGAAACAAGACGGATCTCACTACAATTTACGGTACAGTTCTATTCTTATGTGTCCCTAATTACCCATTAATAAGTTGCAGCTTCCATAGCCTATATGTGATCGGGTAGTAACAAGGCATTACATGTTCTGATATCTTATGGACCTTTTTCACAGCAGACATTTTGACTTGTCATAGTAGGAAAAGCACAACTTAAATTGATAACCTTAACGATGGCTCAATTCCATCAAGTGTCCCGGTAAGCTATTTCAGTGAGTCAGCACGCACAATACCAGGTCCTCTCCTAAGTGGAATGCAGCCATCATTAATGGTTTTGAATACACCTGCGCTTTCCCTACTATGACATGTCAACATGTCTGCCATGAAAAAGGTCCATTAACTGGTATGGGAGTATAGTGTCAATGAAGCATGTATTAATAGTTTATAATGTGTGTATGTATGTATGTATGTATGTATGTATGTACCACCTACAAACTCCATGGGACTATTTATGATGTCTAAAACTTTGTTTTCTGTCTAATAAAGACAACATAATTGTGAGATTACTTCCTTCACACTCCATTGCAATGTGTCCCAAATTACATTCTAATAAATTCTAATAAGAGTCTAACAGTGGGAAATGATGGTGGCTTTCACTTTACTTACGGTATAGTTCTGTAATTAGTCACAAATGAACCTCTAATAATGTATTATATTAGACCAAAACTAGAAAATAAAGTCTTTATTACGCAGTAAACGATCACAGTTATGACCTTTAATTTTGAAATTGTGAGATTATTTCCTTCGCACTCCAATGCAATGTGTTCCAATTTACATTCTAATAAGAGTCTAACAGTGGGAAATAAAGTTGCAATATCCTGGCAGCTTCTGTCGCATAGTGACATGGCATTAAATGGTCTCTAATGTCTTAACTGTAATTGGAATAGAGCATCGTTGAAGCATGCTAGTCTGATGTGTGTTATATAAATGTGTATACAAACTTCACAGAACTCCGGAGAACATCCAGGCTATGGGGAACAGTGACCCAACATTAGGTGACATTAGGGCGGTACAGTTTTCTTTTAATGAGCAACAAATGGCACTGTAAAAAAAATTTTACTATGCCAATTTGGCATAGTTGAGTTAGTTATAGTAGTTAGTTATTTGGCACACATGAATATATATATATATATAACTCCGCCCCAGGCTGCTAAAACACGCTCTATCTGATTGGGGGGCTTGACCACGATTTACTGTTAAGTGCTATCACCCCAAGTGAATTAGATGTCCATAATATGGGGACAGAAAAAAAAAAAAAAAAAAAACTTGAGCCAAGTGGCAGGTAGCCCACATCCTTGATGAGCTAGAGTGCCACAGTGATAAATAACAGGGTTGAAGTAGGTTTTTGGGCCAAACCTATTCAGCAAAAGTTATTGATTTTGTCAAATAGGTCACTATTTTGTGAAATGCCTACCATGTATAAATATGTATTATTCTTGGTGTTTAATGACATATCGATACCGCAATATCCTTTGTGCGATACAACAATCCATATGCTGGCGCCAGATATTAATATTTTAATTAATAAAATAAGGCTTCTAAATAGAGTCCCCTGCTGCCAGCATCACTAATGGCTCCTTGAGCTGGCGCTCAACACATGAATGAGGGAACTTGAACATAAGTTAACTAGCCGAAGAGGAAGAGGTTTTCAACAAGATGGCGGACAGCAGTTTGAGAAAAATAGCCGATGCCCCAGCCACGTTTAAGTCCAAAGTCAGGGTCCATAGTTGCTCTATAGTTCTGTAATCTTAATTCACAGACTGAAAAACTTGTGCTGCAGAATTGTGCAGAATTCCAAGTTTGGACTTGCAATATATACGGAGAGAAAACATTTTCACGGGCATTTTGTATTCATAGTTCGACGGTTATCATGATGTATCATTATAGGATTGTCTAGCAAATATATTGATTATCACAGAATTGCTGTATCGTGATATTATCACTATTGTGAGCCATGTATCGTATCATATCGTGAGGTACACTGTGATTCCCACCCGTGCTATATTCTAGCATACAAATGGTAACAGGAGATGAGGTACACAAAGCATGACTTTACTGATTGAAAGGATAGATGTTTGCTGATGGATCTTTTACGTAAGTAAAAGTAACAATACCACAGGGCAAAAATACTGGATAATAATAATAATAATAATAATAATAATAATATATAACTGGATTATAATTATTGATGCATTGAAGTATGCTGTACATCACTTTAATGCTGCAGCTGGTTATGGTGGAGCTCATTTTAATTACTTTATATACTGCAGTGCATCTTACATCTACAACAATACATCATAATTCATTAGTTGATGTATATATTGTAAAAAAAAATAATTGAATCCGCACAAAGAACTAGTAACTCTGGCTGTCAAATAAATATAGTGGAGTAGAAGTATAAAGTAACATAAAATGAAAATGATATAGTAGGCTTACAAGTAGGCTACCTTACAATTGAGGTACTATTTTTTTACTTCAGTATAATACATAAGTAAATGTACACATTTACTTTTCACCACTCATTATTATGCAACTGAATGTTGAATGTTGGTAAATGTAAGACACTTATCTGAATGAGGACATCTGAACATTTGTATTTCACGTAAACTTTAAAACAATGAATTGTCTATTAATTAAAGTTATTATTTACATTCTGCACTTCAATCTATGATACACATGTCGTGCGAGCGCACCACACTGTGAACCCTGCATGTTTTATATGGGGTCTTAAGGTTGTGACGGATATCCCTAATAGCCATAAACGTGTAAGCCTGAAATTAGAGCAATGGCCAGTTGGCACCCTAATGATTCAATGCATTCTGCTCCTGCAAGACTGCATATATGCCCTCGCCTGGTGCCTTAGTGGGTGACCTAAAAATAATAATAACCTTATAATAGTTGTCAGACGTTGCAACCCGAGGCTGTGAAAACGTGTTGCACAAATAAATTGGGTGACGCGAAGATTCACTGAACCGCGCTTCAAAACACGGGACTGACGCGCAGCCTGCAGCATGTTGTTTAGAACCAAACACTTGAAGCCCCTGTCCCCTTCCTGAATGCATGGGGCTTGACATTATTGCCCACCAAATTACAATAGCCCTATAGCCCGCAGCCATGAGATGCCTCATTAAATCGGAGTTTGACAATATGAACCTTTAGGCTCATAACAGTTTTCCAAACACAGTGTGCCGTTTCACGTCCTTTGTTGGGCAATCAAGGACTAAAATAAATGATGAGGGTTACACTTAATTCAATTTCATAAACACATTGCTTTCTTTTAAATGCCGTCGACATCCGATGGGATTCAACCTACCTGTGCGCTCCTGTGTGCCACTATCTGGTGGCATCTCCCGAAGTATTCATGCAGCTTTCTTCGAGGTCATCTCTCTCGCTCTTTTGACTCGTCGCTTGAAAGAGAAACCTCCTCACACTTGACTTTTCTTGTTGAGTCATTTTCTTGATGTCAGCACGCTCAGATTTTCATTTACAGAGGCGCAAAATGCAACAATATCTTACAGGACTTATCCTCACAGGTTAGGTCTAGGCTATAGGAACATTCTGTGCAAGGGGAAATACATCCCTAAGCTGGTAAGGAGTCTCTCACTGGATCATTTAGCGCCTCAACTCACTGCGAGTATTTATGTGGAAAACATCACCCCGCCTTTAGATGTGAAAGTCCCACCCATGGGTGGCTGTCACCTCACAGCACAAGACCAGTTGCTGGTGTAGTTGTAGCTCTCTTTTTCTTTTCTTCGCCTGTAGAGCTTCCAGTCAATCATAAAGTGATACTAACTTTTTAACTGTGTGTGAAAGACAACGAGAGAAATGGAGCAATGCCCAGGTGCAGCCTGGGGAATAAATCACTTTGATTTTGGCCTGCGGGCGCCTGAGACGGAGCGCGAGAAATTATGCTGAAATGGAAAAATGGTGGGGGAGGATGAGATTGCGCGTTGAGGGAGAGATTACCTAACTACTTTTAAGACATTAGTTTTGTGTTGCTATCATCCAGGTTAGGATACAGGAGTGCAGCTGTGTGTGTGTGTGTGTGCAATGTGTGTCTGTATGTGCTTGTTTACAATGTGTACACCATTCCTGCATGTTCCATCAGTCTGAAGCATCAAAGTGGGTTCTGAAGAAACATGGGGAAGTAGATGACATCCTATTGTTTATGGGTCCTGTTTAACCGGTCCTAACCAGACCATTGGGGAGATGTATGAGACTTGTGAGTGTATAAACACTGTCAGAGGCTTGTCCTGTGGGGACAGTGTAGCACGATGATGATGATGATATGGCTAATTTACACTGTATTTTCTCCATTGCAGGCAATGCAGCTCTTATTTTTCAGGTTACGACTACATAAACAAGACTTTTGCCAGAAAAGGGTTTATTTCCAAGTAAGTAACACTTAAAGGGAATTTGCCTTGGTGGTTGGTGCAAACACAAACAAACTATTGAATATTAGGCAAATATAAACCTGTTTGTCCAGATACAGTTTCTTTTTGTAGCTGAAGAGGTCAATAAAAACTGTTGACCAAACGTAAAGGTGTTAAACTGGACTAAAGGGTACAGTAAATACAGTAAGCACAAGAGAGCAAGTGAATTATACTCCCAATTTCCGTCTTAATTGTACATATTCCTGCTTATTCTGCCTCTCCGTCCCTTTCTTTAGCAATTTCCTCTTTCACAGGCCCCTTCAGCGTTAATCTTTACCTGTCCACCAAATGCCTTCAGACTTTTCTCCTTTCATTCCAGATCCCGCCACTCCCATCTGCCCTAGAATCAATGTATTCCCTCACCAGCCACTTACTATACCGACCCAGATCCATTGTTCCAATGCCAGGTTGTCTTATCTGTCTGCCTGTTTGGGGCCCTATTGCCTGACCTCTGGATTTTGGATTTCCTTGCCTGCTCCTCGTTGGATTTGTTTACCTTTCTGGTTTTGACCCTTGCCTGCCTAATGGACCTGTACGCATTTGCATCTTATTTTTTCGTTAATAAATCATTAAACTGCACTAGCTCTGCCTCCGCCATCAGCATTTGGGTCCTACTCCTGTTGCCCCGCTCACTTCAGCCGTGACAACCAGTTTATTTAAGGAGAGCTCAAAGTTTACACATTAAAGTCTGTTTACAGGTCTTGGGGAGTTTTACTGCATATGTGGCTCCAGAGAGACAAAAGAACGTTTTGTCCATATATTAGTATGAGGGGCCATTAAGGCCGTATATATAAAATACATGCACACCCCTTTACCACACACACACACACACACACACACACACACACACACACACACACACACACACACATACACACCACTTTCCACTCGCACACACTACTTTTTCTCACAAAAACTTGTCTGTGTGCAAGGTCAAAAGTTGTTTGTGTGCAAGCTAAAATGTCTGTGTGTGAGCAAAAAAGCAATGTGTGCAAGCTGATACATAAGTGGTGGCCCAGATTTAGCTCAGTTGGTAGAGCAGCTGTCTACCAATTGGAAGGTTGGCAGTTCGATCCCTTTTTACCTTGCACACAGACAACGTTTTGTGAGAGAAGAGTGTGCGAGGTGAAAGCAGTGTGTGTGCATGCTTTTTGTGTGTGTAAGGTAAAA
>NC_041345.1:9376997-9421997 GCF_004354835.1 Perca flavescens | reverse complement strand
GACGCTATACTATTAAACCCAAATTCAAGTACAAGTGAACTAATTCAGTCATGAACTTTAATGATATTATCATTGGTGTTTATGATAGCATGCAACAAACAAAACAAGAGTTATTTTACTCTCTATTTAGCCTTGATTTCGAGAGCAAATGCTGCTTGACTACCTTAATGTCACTTAAACAACACACAAGCAACACACAAGCTTTATCAGACGTAAAATGAATGCTAGCATTATTGCTTACCCGGCCATGACAATAAAGAAGTCCAGCCTGTTCCAGGTGTCTCCCAGGTAACAGCGGCGGCCAAAGATCCCAAGAGCCACCATCTTTACCACCATCTCCAACGCAAAGAAGATGTAGATGAATGCATCAAAGGCCTACGAGAAGATAAAGACAGATAGAGATGGAGGAAAGTGAGATGCATTCAATACATTTGGCTTGAAATACATTAGTAGGCCCAAGCTGCTGTCAAACCTCTATCTTCGTCTGTTCTCCCAAACTCAGTTTCTTAGTGAGAAAGGAGCACTTGACATTTCTGGTGAGGAAAAAAGGATCTGGATATATTTTTAAAGCACTCCTCAGCTGCTAACAGTAGACCTGCTGGAAAAGAAGAACTATTGAGAGATTGAGAGACTGAGAAACCAAATGGCACACGTGCCCTGAAGCACACATGCACACTTCTCAAACCTTAAGTGATTTTTTGGGGTCTGCCCCGTGTCTATTCAAATACCTCAAACACAGTCTATGGCCTATTTTCCACCTTTCAAAGGCAATTTTTATACTTTTTAAGAGTGGCAAGTTCACACTCCACAGCAGACTCATCAAAGCTCACCTGTCAAAGTAATTTTCCATCCATTTTCCACCACAAATTATTATGTTTTAATTATTATCTTTTTTCAAATTATTATATTTGATTATAGTATTGTACTTTGCTACATTTTAAATCACATCTGTTACTGAGTAAAAAAAAGTAAATAAAAAAGGTCTCTAACGTTGCTATGGCAAAGTATCTGTCAACAAACTAAAATCAAAAATGCAATATGGCTTTGTGTCCAAAAGAATGTGATTTAATTAAATAAGTATAATAAGTATAAATAAAATATTAAATACAGGGTAGAAAAAAGGTATATCCCCCCCTCCCCCCTCCCCTCCGCTGTTAAAAAGTAACTAAGTAACTTTTACTCAGAGCAAATCTTAAATGAGCTACTTTTTACTTTTACCTTGGTAGATGTGTATGCAGAAATTGTACTTCAGTAAAAGTTCATCAAAGTAATAGTACTTTTACTTAAGTAGAATATATTTTTTTAATCTTTCCACCTCTGTTCATGACTGATGTGCTGTGTTTGTGTGTGCTCTGAAAACATGGGTGTCTATTCCTTGAACAAAGTTTTCTGTTAACATTGTAATTTGAATGGCTTAAAAGAGCTAAATGTGCGTTTGTGTGCACTGAGAAGAATATGTGTCTGTACCAATGTAATAGCACACAAAACATATGGTGCCCAATGTGAAGCAACCTACGCTGCAATACTTAAATCACAAGGGAAGTAAGAAGTGAAGGGGATAAAGAAAGTGAGGGAGATCCAGGTCAAACCTGAGAGAAAACAAAGATGAAGAGAGAAGAGACAGATGAGCTCATAACTCTGCCGTGTCCTGCATGCATTATTATGTTCAGATTGACTAGCTAAACCTCACTATTGTATTTTCGGAACAAAACTCTCCACCAACTCCCCACTGCTTTGCCCTAGGCTGTGTGACTGTGTTTGCTGCCTTGTTACATATTCCTACTACATTTAACTCAAGCTGCTACCCTTTTGACACAGGGACTTCTAAGGCCTGGAAATTAAAAAAAGCAATGAAGCTGCATGGCTGCTTGCTCATAAGTCACTGGTCATAATTTGGTTTTAGATGATGACAAGCCTTTTTGTTTGTTCCAAACCTGTCATCCATCCCCAAACTGCACACAAAAGCACACACACACGCCTACACTATTCCAAATGAGATACTATTTTTGATTCTGCTTGCTTTGCTGACCAAACCACCAAACATCTACAGATAAGGTAGCATCTTAGACTGGTTAGAGACTCAGGGCAAATGCAAAGTATAAGCCAACCTTACTAAAATAATCAAATATAATCTTTATTAAATGCTGAAAAACATACAGATTTTCAAAGATCACAAGAACTTTCCAACGAAATGCTCTCCGCTGCTGAAGATTAGTAAGTTCATATGCCCTGGGTAAAGAGTTTGTGCACTCAAAAAATAAGATGGTACACCATTACAGCTGCTGCAATGGAAAAACTATTTTCCACAAGTACTTTAAGGTTATTACTTTTTCTGGCTTTCAGGCAGAAGTTAAATGACAAACTAGAGACTCAACAATAACCCTCAGCAGGCTAGAAAACACTAATATGTGGTACATCTGGACAACCAGGTGTAATACGCTTCAATTGAAGAAAAGATGATTTTTTCTAACTCAGCATTGAAGAAGAATTGCACAATGGTGTTTGCAGCTTTGGACCACACTAAATGAGATAAATGGTGTGTGAAATGTTGTGGATGTATTCATGTTCCAGCACTAGCAGGTTGTTTTGTCCAAGTCAGAAATAGCAAGAAACAGAAATAGCTATCTACAGTATTCCCTTTTTCGACACGCGTGGACTGTCTGTACCATTTGTTATTTATAGGGATAAAAATATTGAAAGGCCGAGAAGGAAATGAGCTGGGGCAAATTCGTGCCAATGTGTGTGAAGATAAGCGTGCACGTGTGTGCACAAGACTGTAAATGTATAAATCTGTGTTTTTGTGTGTGTGTGTATATATATATATATATATATATATATATGGGAATGCCTTGAAATGCATTTAAAAGCTTTTAAATATGTGACCCACCCCTCATTCTCACACACACACTCACGCACATGTGCACACACACGCAGGCACGCATGCACACACACACACACACACACACACACACACACACACACACACACACACACACACACACACACACACACACACACACACAAACACATACAGAGAGCTTGCAGCATGCAATGGGAAGGACGAGAAGATCTGTCTCACATGCTGTTTAAATGATGTTTCGATAAATAATGCAGCCTGAATGCTTCACATGTAATCCAACGTTGACTGCACCAGTTGGATCCCAGTCATGCTCTGCACTTAGTGAAATGGGAATTAATTAATTTGCCACTACCATCAGTGTCCTCTTAGGTCAGTCTATGTTTTATTCTCAACATGATTTTTAAAGAGGGTGAGGCTGTCTTGTGATGGGCTTGTTCACGATTTGAAAAAGGAGCTAGAGTTGAAGCTACTGTATATCATAAGGTGTCACTCAGAGCTGTATAACGAAGTAGAACTACTTCACTACTCTACTTAAGTACTAAAAGGCTGTATCTGTACTCTACTGGAGTATTATTTTTTTCTCCTACTTCCACTTTTACTTGAGTAAATATTTTCGATGTGTTTAATACTTTTACTCCGATACATTTTTTATGTGCTGCATCGTTACTCGTTACTGTTGTGAATTCCTCACGCTACAGAGACTGTGTAGGTTACAGTGTGTGTAGTTACGGCTACGTTACTTACGTAATATAAGTAAGAAATCCCTGCGCGTCGTGTTTCTTTTCATTACGGTTACCCGTTCAGATGTCAGAGACGATGTAAGTTTGTACTCTTTGTATTTAGTTATTGTTGCAGCAGCTGAATCTATTCCTGAGTTGTTTCAGTCTGCAGTGAGTCCTGGATGTTAACGTTTGACCCTGTGATGTGAAGCTGCTAGTTTCTCTGGATTTTGCTAGCTTGCTAACTTTCCACTACATCACACGTTACTAGCTAGTGTGTGATTTTTTGGGGCTTTAATCATTTCTGTGCTGGAAAGGATGTTCATTTTACTTGCACAGTGTGATAATTGTACATTTTATTTCAGTATTTGTTAATATTTGTTATTTTTAATATAATATATTTAATATTTGTTAATTCCTTTGGCTACAGCCTTAGGCTAAACATTTGAAATAATATAAACAATATGATATTCAAACTTTTGACTGCTTTCTTTAATAACTAAATAACACAATAGTTGTACTTTTACTTTCAGTACTTGAGTAGTACATTTTAAAATAAACTACTTGCAATACTTAAGTACAACAAATTTTGAATACTTTAGTACTTCTACTTAAGTGTGGTGCTTAAAGAGCACTTCTACATCTACTCAAGTCACTTTTTTTGATAGAGCACTTTTACTCAAGTATGGGTCTCTAGTACTTTATACACGTCTGGTGTCACTGTGCTACTTATATGGCAGGATGAAAGGATGTGGTAAGTAGATCATCAGGATTGTGATGGTGGACTATTTACAATAAAATAATGTGTGTGTCTTACTTTACTTGTGAAGTGAGTGAATGACGACATAATCAGTGAATCAATCCAAAGGCACCATGCAGACAAATGTTAATTTCACACTCACTGACAAAGGTGCATTTTCTGAACATTTTAAGTTTGAACAGGTGCTGATGTGATGGTACAATGAGTCCTGTCCAATTCTCATCAATTTGTGGTAGAAAAACAACTCTCCATTTACTGTGAGAAGACTATGCAAATACATACATGATTTAAATCGGTCCAAAGAGGGCTGCAGAGGACCTCCACCTCCTTACATGAGGTACAATTTTAATCCTCACCTGCAGCTTCTGGCTGTGAACTCAGTTATTTCTTGGAGTTTCTGTTTTATGTACTGAGGTGTTGAGAGAACTGCCTCTAAAACCTTTTAGTGCTCCCCAAAGCAGTGAAAAGATTGGGAGCAATATGTTTTTCAATAAACAATGTCCAAGTTACTTCAGATAATCAACTATCCTTGTTTGTCAGGGGAACAATTTCTTCCTGTAATCATTTTCATTTAAAACTAAATTATCAATCACAGTCTGGTGTCACATAGTCTGGCTAAATAAAGGAATAGTTTGACATTTTTGGAAAATACAGTTATTTGCTTTTTGCTAAGCGTTACAAGAGAACATTTAAACCGCTCTCACATTTGTATGGTAAATACGAAGCTACTGCCAGCAGCCAGTTAGCTTAGCTTAGCACAACAACAAAAAGGGGAAACAGGTCCCCTCTTCGCTGAGACTCTGAACTCCTGAGGTCCAGGGCTCTCGATCTCAATGTAACCCCTGTATACAGATATCTGAACAGATCCTGGGGTAATGCATTTATTGTTTATGGCTGCTACTTTGTCTGTCTCTTTCTTCCAGAAAGTGAGGTGGGGATACTGTATTTCACAGAGGGCCAGAGAAGCATGTGAGGGCCACTCTAAAACAATCCAAGCTCTGTCAGCAAAATCCGCCCTGTTACCATTAGCAACCACCAGAACAGGACCCCTCACACTACCTGGGGAGACACTATGCTTGTTAGAGAGACAAACAATGGAGGATGTGAGAGAGAGAGAGAGAGAGAGAGTGAGTGAGTGAGTGAGTGTGTAGGATGGGGGAATGGGAACATAGGGAGGAGTAAAGATGGCATTGGAAGGAGAGGTAGGAGGAGGAAGAGAGATAGTGAAGCAGGGAGAGGTGTTGCACAGTTTTAAAACTGCAGTGAATGCTTATTTCTAATCTCTGCACAATGAGGAGAAAATCCGATGAGATAAATAAACCTATTAAAGTTTGGTCTGGGGGCTTTATTTGATATCATAATCCACTCTAATGTGCTGTAGGCAAGCGAGACACGGCAGTGCAATCAGTCAACAGAGCAACCGGCAAACCAAGAGCACACACCTTGCTATAAAAACACCAACAGCAAAGCATGTGAGGCAGAATAAGGTCGTCCTTGTCACACCTAAATTGAGCCTGTGTTTTACTTCGATGAAAAGCAATAACGACCCCAGAGGAACACACCAAAGCCTCAACCAGTTGGCAAATTACAGTATGAACACGGAACCCACATCAGCTCTACACGGCTTACAAGCAAAAACAAAAGGACAATATTTGCAAATGGCAAAGAAATACAATAAAATAATCTGTGCTCTAACATAAGGATATCTCAATCTGTTACTACTAACCCCTTTAGTCAACCATGACCTGTTACAGGATCAGTCAAGTCCACAAGCAACGTGAAGGCACGTCCACGAATACATGGATCTACAAAGATTTAGCTTCATGATGATCATCTTGAGAGTGTCCAGAAGTGCCCATTCAGTCAGGAACACCTGAATCATAGATTTAACCATTTATTGCAACAAATGGAAATACAGTTGGCGCTGAAGGCTCCGCTCTTGATAATGCTCCCTGGACCAGCCAAGCAGCATGCTAAGCTGAAAGAGCATGCACCATGCAGAAACAAAAAAGAAGTGAGCCAAAAGAAAGACATTGAAAACCATTTTAAACTTTGAGTCATGTTAGGACTCTGAACTAGGAAGGGGGAGGCTGGGGTGGTGGAGGCAAAGCATGCCAGCAGCATAGTAGCAGGGAGTCACATTTAAAAGGACCGCCTTGATGTGAGAATGGCTGTGATTGTGTCTGAGAGGAATGATAATTCAATCAGCGGGCGTATGACTTCCTGCATGAACTAACTCTAAGCTTAATTTATGTTAAAGGGATACGCCACCGTTTGTTGAAATAGGGCTTATCACGGTCTCCCCTAGCTGTAGATAGGTGGGCCAACGCATTTTTTGTGCATGCATCGTTTTAGTCCGGTGCAACACCGGCAGCGCCACCGCTAGTTAGCTTAGCGTAGTGAATGGAATCCTATGTTGCCGGTTAGCATGTTGTGAGTAAAAGTGAGCCAACAAAAGACAAAAAAAAACAACCTAATTATTTGCACTGAGACAAAAACTGCGTTGTGTTACTCGTAATAAACGTTTAATCAGTTCAGACTTTTATTAAGTGTACAGCTAGCTAGGACACATATGTCCGCCATCTTCCACACACAACTACTACCCCCCCGTGCCACGCATTCGCTAACCTGCACACACACCGGGAAAAACCTTCTGCCGTAGTGAACAGTGCAGAGGGGAAATAACATTTTAACACGTTGGCCCTCCTATCTACAGCCAGGGTAGACCGTGATAAGCCCTATTTCAACAAATGGTGGCGTATTCCTTTAAAAACCTCAATAATTCTGGAGAATAATCATGTTAAAACTCATCTCATGGGGCCGGCTGTACACAGTGCAGTGGTCTGCATTGGTTAACCAGTTTCTATGCAGATCAAAAAGCCTCAACAGGAGAGATAGTGGTTCAAACAATAAATTGCAGCAGAAGTAGAAATGAAGTCTGTGGGTGAAACTTTCTCGGCTCTAGCTGCTGGCACTTGTCTCCACAAGCGTATTCTCATCACGAAGTGACAAAATCACACGTGGGCTCCACAAGACTACAGTATATTAAAACAAACTTAAGTCCCAATTCCCTTTTCAGAGAGCAGGAGAAAATATAAAGCAATCAGAAGGGAAATATTCCAGCTGCAGTGTTTGTCTGCATCGCAGCTTGAGGAAAAGTGACAAGAGGAGTGTTGAGCTGCTCGGAGTTTATGTCAAATAATTGATCGTTTTGTTTTCTCTTCATTAGTGCGCTGACATGTTGTCCTTACACACAGCACAGGCTCAAACACAAACACACAGAGGGCCACCTTACCTGCAGTATCTGGCAGCGGTCCGAGGTGCAGTCGATGTTCTCACAGGGCTGGTACATGCCCAGTGTCACACAGTTGAGCAGGATCACCATGATGCTAATCCTCTCGAACCACGTATTAACAGGACCGGGGTTAAGGAGCATAGCAGCTGAGGAGAAATACACAGCCACACACACATTGGGCTGTACGGATGGATAGATGCACACATCTGTCTCAAATCAAACACAATATGTATGGTTTTAATTATACATGAATGTTATGAATATAACATATACTGGAAGTGAGTGATGGGGATTACTTTTTGTTGCTGGAACGTAAAGCAGTTTTATGTATAGATGGGAAATCAGCATTTGGTGCACTCATACTGTGATACCGTCAATTCTGCTGCTGTAAAAAACAGAATAAGAAAAAAATAGATATCTCTCCATCACCTGGTTCCTGGATTGGCTTTAAATCAGTTTGTCTCTTTTCCTTCTTTATCTTATTGTTTGAATCTTGAATCAGTTCTGTACTTTCTCCAAGTTTCACTCCTAACACTACATCATGTGTTTCTTCTTCACATTTCTCTCCTCGTCCATTCAGCCACTCTCTGGGAATATAAAAAGCCTGTTTTAACAGATACCCAACCTAAAAAAGCTTTATACTCACTTACTCATAACTGGCTATTTACTCTGTGGTCTTTTATTTGACAGATTATAATTTAATGTAGCACATTTAAGAGTGTCTGTAACTTCCAAACTCTGATACAGTCCTCTGTCCCATTAAAGCGGCCTAATGCCGGCAAGCTTTAGCACATGGGGTGTGTTTGTTTTAACTCCCACGTAGAGCGAGTGGGTGGTTGGTTGTCTCAGTGTTAATAGGATACGGTGGTCCTCTCATGTAGATAATGTCCCAGCAGAGAACAACGAAATGTGAAAGGTAACCAGCTCCAATACTGCCATTTTTTCATATAAAGAAACAGAACAATCCTCCCACTCTGAAGCCTGTAATTAATTTAAAACACAGCAGATGTTCTATAATCTATACTTTCAAAAATAAAAGGATCCAGTCAATGCAATTGTTATTTTGCTAGCAAACAACTTAAAACCAGGGATGTAGTGGAGGCTAAACGCACGTAAACGCTGTTTACGCACCTCCCAAAATTCGGAAATAGCGTTTATCCACCTCTAAATAGCGTTTATCCACCTCTAAATTGAGTTTATCCACCTCTAAATTGCCTATAGTTCCTAAGCCATTTTAAATTAAGCTTAAATATTATTATTATTATGTCGTTTTAGTTTCATATTGTTCATTATTAGTTTCATAGGTTGTTAAACCTAAGACAAAGTCTTTCATATTGCGCTGCATTACTTTCTGTGTTGACCAATCTCTTGTGGTGTTTGGTGATTTAAGCCCCCAACGTCAACTTCCAGGCAGCTATGCCTGGAAGTCACTAGGATTAGGCAATGTTAGGTGCCTTGAAGTCATGAAGTCAATGGTCGCAGCACTGCCTTCAAGTCAACGTTGGGGGCTTATACCACCATCGAGCATCTCCAGCGTATCCAGCAGGAAGCAGCAGACTGCATCCAGATTCGTCAGTCACTAGCTAAGTCTATGGTCACTAGCCCAAACTAGCTTACATGTCTCATGTAATGATGAATGAATTGTAAATATGGATATCCGGCAATTGTTTAAGCACCGTCAAGACAGCAGCCCTCCTCCTGATGCCAGCAAACGGCCTCGGCTACAAGCCCAAAGTGGGTGAGCTTGGAAAACAGTACTAAACTTCATGTTTTGGGGTACATTTGGTTCACGTAGATTCATGCCACTGACTCAACAAGTCACCTCTTCCTTTTCCCATTAGCCCATGTTACAAGTAACAGGTTTTGCAAAAGCGTCTCTTAATGTCGGCAGCCATTACGCTTGTGGAAAGTACAGTGCAACTTAAATTGTCTTTCTTCTGTTAATTACAGAAACTGAGTTATATTTAAATTAAAATTTGTGGCACCAGATTCATCCTTCTGTCGTCAATCTGCACCTGCTACATTAGCAATTGTTAAAAACTGTAATCGACAACTATTTTGATAATCAATTATTCTGTTTGAGTCATTTTTAAGACAAAAGTAAAAAATTCTCTGATGTCAGCTTGTTAAATGTGAATATGTTCTAGTGTCTTCTCTCTGTGACTAAATATCTTTGAGTTGTGGACAAAACAAGACATTTTAGGGACGTCATCCTGGACTTTTGGGAAACACTGATCCATATTTTCCACATTTTTCTGACATATAGACAAAACAACTAATCGATTAATTGAAAAAATAACAGATTTATCAACTATGAAAATAATCCCAAATCCCTAAACCCATAATCATTACGTATTATGCATTGGAAGCCCTGGATACTGTATGAGCCTCCCTCTATATCTCTCTTAAATATTTTTGTTCTCTCTGTTTTGTCATTTAGTAAACTTTATAGATTTCAACCATATTATTCCTTCTTGAGTCTCTTTAACAAGAACTTAGATTAATGTATGAATTGAATAGTGATTGTGTGACCTATGAGGGAACAACCAGTGATACCCTTGGTAGTAGCGTCAAATGATAGCCTCTAGCAATGTCATCAGGATACACATACACCGGTAGGCAGTGGCCCACCTTACCGGGTGACCACGTCGTGGTCCACCTGATCACAGAAGTTATAGTTTACCCACCTCTTTTTTTTCCACTACACCTCTGCTTAAAACTACTGAATTATTTCATTCTCATTGTATTAATATACATAAACTCGTATAATCTATTCATCTGATCTATTATCATAAAAAAAAAAGTATTGGGGTTCAAATTTGTGCTATCAATTGTTTTATTAACAACACTAGAATGGCACTTGGAGAGCGCAGACCTCCCAAGGCCAATGGCGCATTTTCCATGGTCCCATTTCCCGAGTTGGGAAGTTGATCTCACGACTTCAGTGTGTTCATGAGCATCAGGTTGTAATGTGGAATCTACATAGGCGTTACAAGGATGCAATACATATTATATACAATATTGCTCAGAGCGTTTAAGCAACAGGTTGACAGTCCTTTCAAGTATTTGTGTGACAAAGAAGAGTAAAGGTGACCCATAAAATATGATCGGGGAACTAATTTTTTGGGATTATTTCAACACCACGTACGCACGAACAAACGCCGTATCTCGCAATGTCAGCGATGGGGAAAAAAATAATTTGTGTACCCGCCCCGCGATTTGGAGCCGCTCCAAAATTCAATGGGTTCTTCCTTGGCTCATGCTAAACCCTTTCACCAAGTTTCATGAAAATCTGGGCCTGTAGTTTTTTTTCTGTAATCCTGCTGGCAGACAAACCAACGAACGGACAACTCGAATCAAAAACATAACCGCCTTGTCGGAGGTATTAACCGATTTTTCACCAATAGAACAGTTTTTTCAGACAGGGGTTTTTGTTCTGACTCTGAATAATATCTTTGGAGAAATATTGTCGCATATAGCCAAACATTTTCTTTAAAAAAAGAAAAATATCTATCTGTCTTAAAATGAAAAAGAGTGTTGTATTGTACCAAAGTATGAACAAGTATAGAAACAGACAGATTCACATCACAAATAACCTAAAAGCCTAACTGACTCCTCCACAGCATGTATACAACACATGCAAGCTGAGGTCACACAGCCAGTGAGCAATTTATCAATGAAAATGAAGATGAGAAGTATTTTTCCAGCCAAGCTATTTTTGCTACATGAGTCACTAAATCAGACATGACGGAGTAAATACTATTGCCTGCCAAGGCACAAGACACTTTTTGTGATATTTACTTGAAATGATGAAAGATACAGCAGTATGGGCTCAGATTTCTCGAAATGTCATTAACAATTTCAAAACGGTGTTAATGTAATTCAAATTAAACAGTTTGCTTAAAGGTGCAGTAGGTAAGACTTATAAAACTAACTTTCTGTCATATTTGCTGAAACTGACCCTATGTTCGAGTAGAACTACATGAAGCAGGTAATAAAACATAAAAAATAAATCCAGCTCCTCTGGCACCACCTACAGCCTGTAGTGCGAATTGCAAAAATCCACCGCTCCCTGTTCAGACGCACCAATCAGGGCCAGGTGGGGGTGTCTAACTGCGTGTCAATCACTGCTCATGCACACTCATTCATTCTCCCTTGTGGGGGGAGGGGCTTAGGAGACCGTTTTGGGCTTTAGCGGAAAGGGGGGAGGGACTGAGAAGTTGTCGATGTTCACATTTTTTGGCTAAGTCCTGGATCTTCACAATCTTACCTACAGCGCTTTTAAGATGTTGTTTTTTAATATGTATGACTTACAACCCGGCAACTTCACCTTCACACACCTGGTTCACACCTGCACCATATCTGCTGATGCACAGACTGCACTACAACACAGGCCCTCTTTAAGAGTTAATACAAGGTAATTATTGTGTCATTTTAATTCTATGCAAGGCAGAATAAAACCGAAAAGGCGATTTCACATACTAAATTTATACAGTATTATGCGTACAATAGTGGTGTGTATGCGTGTGTGTATGTGTGTTAGTGTGTGTTATTATCACTGTCAAGCAGTTTAAAAGTCTTTTACAGCTTTTCACTTCTTCCATATCTTAAGCTGTCAGCTTATGTTCTTTCAGTTCTATAGTCCGTCCTCTTAACTTTTTTTTTTTTTTGTTTTTCTTTGTATTCACACAATGAGCTTTAAGTCTTTTTTTCTGAGGAACTTTGCACTTTTAGAACTTACACTCCCTGGTAGTGTGATGAGGGAAATGTGTCTGTGTGTGTCAAGCCAACACACATTAATGTGACTAACTAATTTTTCACATGGATTGTTGCTACAAATGTTTGATTAACAGAAGGGAAAATTGCTCACTCAACTGTGGGTGACAACATGTATACCCATTAATCTGACCCAATGCACACTCTACCTTAATTGTACTAAAAGTTGTCTTTGCACTATAAAAGTTGCACATTTAATGACAAAACTAGTAGCAAAATTGCACCGTGCATCTCTGATCTGCATACAAATATCTGCATAATCTATACTATATCACAAAAAGACTATAAAAGACAAATTGTATAACACTCTCTTTGGTCAAAATAAGTCCGCATTCAAGATATCTGTGATCTTCTGACTTAAAACAATGAATTGTGTCTTAGGTCTTCTAGTTTTCCTTAGATTTTTTCCTTTAAAAATCTGATGTAATGCTTAAGAAAATGACCTGCACACATACTGAAATAATAACACTGCAGACAGTGTTAGCTGTCAGTTATTTCAGGGGGTAACCTCTCATTGAACAGAAGGGAAAGAGCTATGCTCTGCGATTCTCTGCATTTCCCGGCCGCATCCTGCTGCGTCCTGCTGCATCCGCAGCATCCACCCGTGCTCTGCAGCGCCACGTCACATCCTGCAACGCCCTGCTGTGATGTTCCTATGCACAGAGTAGTCAGGATCCGGTATAGGAGACTGCACTACTCAGTATGACACGATGTGCCCTGCTATGACATGAACTTCCACGATAACCTTCGAAGTCACTGTGACTTCTAATGTGACTGTTATCACCACTGTTCATCACGCCCCCAACCGGCCCGTCAGACACCGCCTACCAAGATTCTGGGTCTGCCGAGGTTTCTTCCTAAAAGAGAGTTTATTCTTGCCACTGTTGCAATAGCCACTGCTAATGCTTGCTCTTGAGGGAATTACTGTAATTGTTGGGGTTTTGGAATTTATAGAGTGTGGTCTAGACCTACTCTATCTGTAAAGTGTCTCGAGATAACTTTTGTTATGATTTGATACTATAAATAAAATTGAATTGAATTGAATTGAATTGAACCTGTCTTGCACAAGCGCACACTTCATTTTAAGACAAAAGATAAAACTTTAACATAAATAAATAAAGTGCTTTAAAGCGCGAGGCTTTTTTTATTGACATCTTAAGGACACTTAATTGTTTCTATTATGGAGGGATTATGTGGTTGCAAAATTCTTTGTTATTTATTTTTTTCAATATGTCTCTCCTGCACACAACACGCCATACTCTCCACGAATCTGTGCCATCCTGCCAGCTCTCCTCCACTGCCTCTGCTATCTCTTTAGCACTGTTCTCTCGGGGTAACAAAGTGAAATGGGTAGAAATAATATCAGCGTTGTGTGAAGAGAAATATTTGCCTCTTCCTAGTCACCTTATCTAACCACCAACCCTTCTGTGAAATAAGGGTCTAACCCCCTTTGGGTCACTGTCACTTTCTTTAACTCCTCTCCTTCAATATCAATTCAATTTTCCCAGCTGTCGCTTTCCCCCCCAATTTTCCAACCTCTCCTTTTTCTCAGCTTTTCATTCATTCCCAGGAGTGACACAGCAAACGTTGGACAATTTTGCCCTCCCAGCAAAAACGAACGCAAAAACTTTGGAACACACTCTACCTCGACAGGCAATGTAAAATCAATCAGGCCTGCGTACATAAATGTCTATGTATGTGTATGTGTGTGTGTGTGTGTGTGTGTGTGTGTGTGTGTGTGTGTTCAGTCCTCCCTTAGCACGACTAAAGAACCTGCCCTGAGGTTCTCTCCTAGCAAAGCAAGAGCCAAGAACAGAGGCACGTTGTGAACTCGCAGAGAAAGAAGGAGTGAGACAGACAGTCTGAGAGGAGGAAGAGAAAACAGAAAGTAAATAAATAAACACTGATAAGCAAAAAGCATGCATGGGAGAAGGCTGGTTCGGGGCTTAGCTATAAAAAAACCGGAATGGGAGACAAAGCACAGAAGCTATACGCCTGTGAATAGTGCCTGTTTTGAACATTCCCACCAATCTCTTCGTAGCTCAGAGTTTAGAATACAAACACTTGCAAAGCAGCTAGGGTAAAATCACACAGCTACATCCACACTCCAACATTACATGCAAAACACCCCTGTGGACTATTCAACTTCAACCTATGAGAACTCACACGTTTCAGCAGCATCTGCACTGACATGTGAAGTGACTCAGCGCTGGTTTGAGTTCAGTTTCTTTGTCATACTGACCCCGGACCCTTTCCCTCACCATGGAAATGGAGCAGCAGGCGGCTGACTCACATCCAGCTGATTCCAGAGCGTTAGCTGATGGCTGGTCATGTCCCTCCCTAATCATGTTGGGAGGGCACTAACTGAGTCTGATGCCAAGGATGCTTTGAGGAGAAAGGAAGGGAGGAATGCTATTATTGGGCTTCAGAATTTCATTTGATTGTTTTGTTAAAGCTATTCCTTGTGGGATATTTATCATTAAAGTGTTAAGAGGATCCACCGACGAGACCATCCACGTGTGACAGAGGAGGTTCAACTCGCATTTTAATGTCGCTGTCGTTCTCTCTCTCTCTCTCTCTTTAGCATCATCGTCTTCTCTCCCTTTCTCCTCACTCCTGTATGTCTAATCTTCTTAGGATGCGGACAGGGCCTCCTCCCTGTCTTTACTCTCCTCTCATCTTTTCTCACTTCTTCTTCTTCTCTACGTCTCTACCTATTTTTACGCCTGTCCCTCTGCATCAATACAGATTTCATCAGACAATCACCCTCCTCTTTCATCCTTTTATTCTGTTTGGGGCTTTCCAACTTTATCAAGCACTCTGTCTCTCTTTTTGATAAAACATTTCACTTTGTGATGCTGGCTCTCTTTTCTCTGTCTTTGCAATCAGGTGACAAAAAAGGCAGCACTAAGGAACCCCAGTTTAGACATTATTTCCCACACCTTTAGTAGAAAAAGTAATTATTGTAATCATCCACATGTAGAAATGGAGGACTACGGTCCATGGGTAAAACCAATTTGTTACCGGAGTGCATTTCTTATTTATTTTGTCCCTTTCTGTGTTCCCCATTGGCTGCAGCATATAAACATTTAAGCAGCCTTAAAGCTGAGATTAACCATAAAGTGCTGCATTCACCCCTCCCATTAGGCATGCCAGATATGTCCTGACTATGACTTTCTGCAATCCCAGTCTATGTACAAAACATGTTTTTTACAAATTGAAATATCTGTGCCTTCATGAAAACAGGATTTTTAACCATTGTATTTATAATATGAATGGATACAGGGAATGTTCATGTTGTCAAGATATCCTTTGTACTGTGAAAAAATGTATGTATAGGAAAAATAATAAATAAATTTAATAAAATAAAATATAAAAAGTCTTAGGACTTTTTCTTATGTTGTTTGTAAATGATAAGTGACAGCCGGAATGGTAAGCTAAATCTAGAATAAAGGACATGGTGTGTCACATCTGCCAGTTAAGTACTGACTGTCAGTCATTTATCAAATATGGACTTTTGGTGTTCTTTCACTCTCAGCTTTGCTACATGTCTTTTATCTGCCACATGTAATGAAGACTACTCTATTCAGACTGAGCACAAGTTGGCTGCATCATAATAATTTGGCTTCCCATTTGTGTAAATAATTTAAGAACCAAATTCTATTTATGTATGCTTGTGTGTGTGTGTGTGTGTGTGTGTGTGTGTGTGTGTGTGTGTGTGTGTGTGTGTGTGTGTGTGTGTGTGCATGCGTGCGTTTCAATGTGAGCATTTATATAATCTATGGAAAATGTAGGAATGACTCTATTAAATGGATGCACCAAATCAACAGCTGTGTGTGTGTGTGTGTGTGTGTGTGTGTATGCTTGTTATGAACATGATGACTCATGTCTAAATGAGATCTCTGTAATTTACATTGAGGCTTTTCAACAGAGCTCCCCTCCTTAGTGCCTACATGTGTGTATTTGTGTGTGTGTGTTCCTGTGAAAACCCTCAGGATCAGTCTCATTCAGAGTGAATTAAAATGACATTCTGCTTCTCACTGTGGCACTGAAGCCTGTCTCTTCTCCCAATGAGTACAGCACGATAGGTCTCTCTCTCTCTCTCTCTCTCTCTCTCTCTCTCTCTCTCTCTCTCTCTCTCTCTCTCTCTCTCTCTCACAAACAAACACTCACACACACCACCATTTTTGTGACAACCACTGTCCCATCTAGTTGGAAGTGTTTTTTGTGGCGTGTGTCACAACATCAGCTGCTGAGGCCCTCCCTCTCTAGCTGCTGGAGGAAGAATCCGTAAGAAGGGCTGAGTGATGTCAACCAGTGTACAGCTGAGTGTACACAGCGTGTCTGCCCGCTGTCCTTGGCCTCCGACAGTCACACTTTTGTTTTGACTGCCGAGTTGTGCCCTTCATTCTCTTTCTGTGTCCATCTCTGTGATGAAGTAGTGAGGCAGTCTGCCAGCGATCTCCCCATCTTTCTCACTCCGCTCTCATCCCTCTTTTTATCCCACTTTATTTCCTTGTACCTTGTGGGAAAATGTATCCATGAGTCTATCACAGGCTGGTTTTCCCTGTCTGACCCTCTGGCTGATTGGCCTCATTTATACGTGCCTATTGGTCCACTAGCTTCTCTGTCCATCCTTCTATAGTGTCTGCCAACTCTCATTTTTGTGCCTTAATATTTCGTGCTGATTCCTTACTGAGCCTGATCTCTATCTTTGTATACACAGGATTTTACCTTTTCATCAAGTATGAGTAGCCAATTGCTAATATAACTTGTGGTCCAACGAATATGTTATACCCCTTATGTCCTTACTATCTATGCAAACAGCTGTGCAAATGCCCCCGTTTAATTTTTAATGGTGACGGAAGGCTAAACCAGAAATATTTCATAATGTTTTTAAAGGTCCAGTGTGTAAAGTTTGTTGTTGTTCATTATCAAAATCTGTATTGCCCTTTACAAACTTTTTTATGAATATTGACCACCACCATCAATTCAAAGTATTCCTATTGGCTTGAAATTTTACATTAGCGCTTGCATGAACTGGGGTAGATGCTCCATATTCATCTTGAAATACGGTAGCCGGTAAGGGACATACAGGCTATAATGCTCCGCCTTTCGCGTTTTCAACTCACAGCTGCTGCTAATGGGTATCGTCACTTCCCGGCCCCGGCAAGTTTGAAGAAGGAAACATGGAGGACCACACGTATTCAAAATCCCAATTTCTGGAACAGGAGTCCTCTTGAAAAGATAGCTGGGGTGGCGCGCGTGCCTGCTCGTGGTGTGCAGCGCGCGTCCGCGCCACTCTCCGACATGCACTCCAACAACCATGGCTGACGGACGACCTTTTCTACACCTTCGCTTTTTGAAGCGTGAAGGCTACCGTAGCTGCAATATGTACTTTGAACTGCGTGGCGAGAGAGAGAGTTGATGGCGATATATGATCTCAACGCTAGGTGGGAGAAATTCCTACACATTGGAACTTTTCTTTTTTTTTTATTGTTTATTTTCACATTTTTCTTCTTACCATAAACATAGAAAAACAAGAGAGCAGAAAAAAAAAAAAAAAAAATAATAATAATAAAAAAAAAAAAAAAAAAAAAAAAGGTCTACTACGCCTTCGTTTAGTTGGTTAGTAGTGTAAATGTTGTACTTCATGTATACACAGACATCGCATAGATATATATACATACATTCTCTACACAGGTTTTATACAGACCGTAGACCATATTTAAGTACATTATTGGGGTGGGGGGGGGATTTCTTCTTCTCAATCCATATTAATGCATGTTATTGCTTGCCATTCATGGCCAAAATAATCTTTAAGGGGAGACCAATCATTTACAAACGTATCCAGAGTTCCATCCAGTACATTATGTCTTCTTTCATATGGTAGCACTGACAGAAGTTTTTCGCGCCAAAGAGTTAAAGTAGGAGAGTGTTCTTTAATCCAAACATGAAGAATGGAAAGGCGAGCAGCATAAATCATTATAGACATTCATTTTGTTTCCGGCACACAGTTATTTACACCGAGGATACACAAGCTGGGATCCAGTGGCACTTTAATCCCAAAAGATTTTTCAATTTCATGAACAACCGAAGACCAGAATGATACAATTAAAGGACAGGACCATATTAACCTTTAACGACGCCCATCCTTCTGCATAGCAGTGGACCAAAAGCTCTTCAGCCAAAGGAGCAAACTTACAGCGGATCACCTAGAATAACCACCATTTTAAAAGCCTTAAGCAAACTGCAGCATATGTTCTGTAAGTTTTGCTATGCTTGTCTCAGCAAACTTGCACTAGCACCAGAAAAAAAGTTTGCTCATGAGGATATTCTCACACTCCTTTACACACACTTTCTTCCCCTCCCATTCCAAACATCATTTGAGGAATTAGATTTTTGCATATTTGCCCCGCACTAAAAATCCGTCTTTGTTAAATAATAATGTTGGCAGTCTTTAAGATAAGACCTTCCTCAAAAATAAAAAAAGGCTTTTTAAAAAGTGTTTTCCACAGATTTTCCTTACAGCACCATGAAAAGCATGGCTATCAAAAAGCTTGCTTAATAACTCAAGTGTCTTGTTGTGCAGTTAAGTAGGGCTCAGTGCAGAGCGCATAGCATCAATCTCACTGTTCTTAGTCAAGGAAACATTCACTTTAAACTGCTACAGTAGGAAGTGCAAACTGTGAAGGTCTCATGACTATATGTTAGGTGTGTGTGAACATTTTAACATGGTGTTATTTCCTCAGCAATGTTGCTAAAAGCCACAAGATGGGATGAAGAGAAGGTTAAAGCTGAATGGAAAAGGGCAAATTTAAATGAATTATATGAAATTAATGAATGATAAACAGAAGAATAGTGATGAATAGCAAAGAGTTTTAATCAAATCAAAGCATGATTCTATTCAATTTTGCCTTTATCAACTGAAGTTTTGTTCTTTAATTAAATCAGCCATGCCTTCAAAACGTTAAGTGAATCAATTCAATTTAGTTCCATCAATTCTTTTTCTTCTGTAATTTAATTTGTGTGAGTTTCACAGACAGGGATATGGAAGATTAGCATTCAGTACAAAGATAAATATTAGCATTACTCACTGCTCTTTAATCGCACAGTTGAGCTGTGTGAACTGTCCACACAATGCCATGTCAGCTTATGCCCAGCAATATGGAGATATGCGTTTTTGGCCCATTCAAAAAAAAATGGTGTAAACAGCCAGGTTTATTCTGGCATTATAGCAGTCAGCAGAAATGAGTGAAGAGATTCCTTATCAGTTTCTGTGAAATCAGTGAAGGCATGCTCCATTGATACATCATAGGACTGTCTCATTAAGGATTTGGATTGGACTGTTGCAGAGGCAGCAAATATATAATGGTACCAGCTGTGGTACTTCGAAATTAGCAAGCATTTAGGCCTTAATTCAAATGTGTAAATGCAGTAGTGATTCAGTCTCACGACGATAAAAACTTTGTCGGCCATGTTTGCCTGTGAGATCATTTCAGTATCCTATTAAAAGCACCTTGACAGAAAAATAAACAATTATGAAACAGTAACAAAAAGGGGTGGACTCATTACTGAATTGAAGAAACTGCAACCTAATTTGATAATTGCTGATTCGTTTGTGGCTTGTGAAATTGCCACATAATGTGGTGTGCTCTCGCCATGACTACTGCAGGATGCACAGGCCTACAGTATACAGCCGTCCGCCTGATACACAGATGACAACAGAGACAAGCGGACAGACAGCGCCAACCATACAGCCTGACATGGCAAGCAAAGTCCGGGAGCACCTCTCAAGACAAGCCTATGGCCTGTAACCAAGGCAACGGGAGCAGGCGGTTTGCCTTCAGCCACCTAGACAACACAAACTGTCTGTGTCAATATTCATGCGTGTTTTTTGGGTGTGCACACATTTCCCTGTGGGCTAATGTAAAGCATATCATACGGAATCGTGCCCAAGTTTCTAGTTATGCGCAATGTCTGCATTTACAGACAGAGGATGATTACATTTTCAGTCCATATTTAAGCATTTGAAAGATCATGGTGTGTGTGTGTGCGTCTGCATGTGAGTGACTGTGTATCTTTCTTTCTCCTCATATCAGCTCAGCACAGCAGGTGCCTTGCTCCAGTACATTGCTGCCGCTAGTGAAGCTGAATGTATTGCAGACACCATGGGAAATATAAGCCGTGTGTGTGTGTGTGTGTGTGTGTGTGTGTGTGTGTGTGTGTGTGTGTGTGAGAGAGAGAGAGAGAGAGAGAGAGAGAGAGAAAGAGAGAGAAAGAGAGATAGAGAAAGAGATCGAGAAAGAACGACATGACTCAGTGAGATGGAGAGGAGGAAACTGAAAGACAGACAGAGGGAGACCAATATAAACAGAGTATAGAGGAAAGTCAGGGGTGAAAGAGGAGTTTGGTAAAAGAAGCAAGCAAAGGCATTTTAAAAAGGCATGCATAGGGAAAATAAAGAAAGGTAGGAAGAGAAGGGGAAATGGATAAAGACTAGAGATTTTGGTGGGTCAGTGATAGCAGTGCATGCAGTGAACTCACAAGTCATTAGTTTGAATTCGACACGGGGTCAGGGTATTGGAAACAGGAGGAAGGAGAGAGAGAGAGAGAGAGAGAGAGAGAGAGAGAGAGAGAGAGAGAGAGGGGGAAGAAAATGTGATGTGATGACAGGACTATGGTGCTGACATCCACAGAGACTATGTCAGACTCTGATGTGACAAGCGACCATCCTCACCAGCCCTTAACCTCCCTCCAGCCATCTGTCTTTCTCTCTGTCTGAAATGTGTTCTATCTCTTGTCACAAGCAAAAACCTTGCATTTGCGAAAAAAAAAAAAAAGTCTGTTTGTCAGCCATTAAATACCATGCATGCCTCCAAATACAAGAGCTATTTAGTCTTTAATGGCAACTTGACTGGTCACACGTGGTGCTGCCATCTGCTCTGTGATCTGACCACCAACTTCTCAGCTCAAGCCTCTACGACAGCGAGGTAATGTCAGAGGAGCAGCACTGGGCGTTGTCTGCTCCCCTCTGGTATCTAGAGATCGGAAGCACCTATTTGCTTTAGCACTATGAAAAAAGACAAGCAGAAAGAGCCTCTCCAACGGGTAAATCAGCATCACAAATGGTTACAATGAAAGGGACTGACAATCCTGTTAGAGCCTAGCATGTACATTTCTCACTGCTCCTAAACCCCCATTAATCTGTGGGTCTGGTCTCAACTTGTTTGGTCTCAGTGTGCGGAACACCCACAAAACAGAAGGAGTTTACAGATCAACTTGAAGCCTGTGTCCCAAAAGCGAGGGACGGGTCCACCTTAGTCTGCATTTCTACACCAAACGCGTCATAGACTAGCACGCTTGTCCCCCTTCTTTCACCATTGTGTCCGTTGCTACCCTCAGTATCCCATATCTGTGAAGCCAGGAATTATTACATGCCTGTATTCCAGTTTAGGTGGTCACTGGTAAATACAGTATATCACAATAGACTAGACCAATGAAAAAGCTATTAATTAAGAAGTAAATAACGCAACTTAAGCTTGTAGAAGTTCTTGCAGAAGTCAAATGGAATATGCCAACCAACGTGGCCCACTGTTGACTGTGTCTATCACGTGTTGAAATTAAAGCTAGTACTTCATCATAAAATCTCTCCCAGTTTTGTATTTTGTTGTGCCTTTGTTTGACTGTTTAATGAAGACTTCCTGGTGGTACACATGGAAATTACATCTCTGTGAATATTTTTCGGCCATCCAGGTTACAGTATCCAGAAGGGATAAATCAAGGGCAAACGGATGTTTACTTGCTGTCCAGTTAAGCTTTCTGGATTTTGGAAATTACATATCTACTTTTGACAAGCAGCTCCCAAATACAAAATTTTTTTAGTGTTCTTGAGGTTGGACTATCTCATTTGAGGAGAGGAAAAGTGCAAGTTCTGTCTGGCCTGACCCACCTGCATGGTCCATGCTCCCTGTATCCCATAATTGCTAAAACTGTACTTTACGTCACTATGCAAAGAATAAAACACAGACAACAAACTGATGGAAACAGACAGTCCACAGTCATTGGCCAGTTTGTCTGTGGACTGCTGGTGCTTACTTTAAGAGCTGTTTTCAAACATTAATCAAACCTTTTAAAACTGACAAACCTGTCATGTTGAAAATCACATACCGGTACTTTACATATTTGAAATCGGTTTAACATGCAATCTTTCCTCAAAACCTTTATTTCAATCTGTAATTCAGCCCGTTTCATTACTTCCTTGTCCACTATACAACAACAGAATACAAAAAGAGAAAAAGAGCAGCACAAACTTGGCAGTAACGCTGGCTGAATCTGACTTGTACAGAGTCTTTCTGCGAAATTTGTAGCTTACAGGGCTCCTCAGGGGACACAATGCGACACAAGTCAGGAAATCTGTCCATATGGTATAATAATCTCTCTGTTTTGAAAAGTATGATTCATTTAGTCTGTGTTCTTTCAGTAAATGCCTGCAGCAAATGCACATTTCTCGTTGAAATGAACCAGGCTATCTAGAACTAGACTACTGTAATTAAATAACCCTTACCGCATAACTGTGTGTTGGGCTATTCTGTTTCATGTAGAACATCTGATGAAAGAAAAGACTATATTTTGATGTTGAGATCTTGATGGGGGACAATTGAAAAAAAAAATGCAGACATGCACAGACTCACATTGTCAACTTAATTAGATAAGTCCTTGGGGTAAAGTCTGTGACACGTAACTATATTACACTTAAGGTTTTCCTCTGAGCAGTTCACAAACAACACCCTCATCACTCTCTCTGAACTGATGGAAGGACGTAAGGAAAACAGAGATCAGAAGGAAGAGATGGGGATGAAGAGCATCTGGTTGAGAAGGGAACTGTAAGCCCTCATCTCTCTCATCTCTTCATCCATATTTCAACAGGGGTCTAATGGGCTGACATGATCCCTTGTTACAAACAGAGGGAGAAAAACGACTGAGGGCTCAATAAGAGATGGAAACAAGAGAGAGGGGCTTGGCGGTGGCAGCGATTAAAAAACGTCCACTGTTTTGCGGTTTTCTTTGCAATTTCCGTCAATTTAACGTTAATTGTGATGCACATTAGCGGTTGAAGATAATCAAATTCAAAGCACCATTGCCATACCTCTAGGGAGAGATAGTACAGTACAGAAAGATTTTTTTTCATTCCAATTCTGAGCAAAAATAAATTACTTTGCATCCCTTTTACCCGGTAGCATGAATGTAGCCTAAATGAGTGGAGTGCTGTAGTGTTTATACACCAGCCTGTCTGCAAGACATACAGTATGAAAGATCTCCCTCATTCTGTACACAAGCATTATTTGCTGCTCTTCAAACCACATGGGTACGGCCTGAACTTTTAGATTATCTCTTCACCTTCTGTGTGTCTTTTCTTTCTGGCAATCGATTTACCTTGTGATTGGTTAGGCTCCCCGTGTATAGGCTTCTAATTGCAGGCATGGTGAGTGGATCCCTGAGTTTCACAGGTGTTTCATGAAAGGAGAACAAACAAGCCGAGAGTAGCACGGTAGATGAATGAGGCGGCACAGACTGGGAGTGAGTGTGAAAGTGAGTGAGCGAGACAGAGGGAGAGAGACTAAGAACAAAAAGAAGTATTAATAGGTTGTGATCCAGCCATTTGTGATGCTAATTTTCCAGAAGAAAGGTGACGGCTTCTCTGTCTTTCTCTCTCTCTCTCTCTCTATTTCTGTTTGTGGTTTTTCATTCTGTATTGTATGCCAATAGTGATGAAGCAGACCCAAATAGCTTCTCCTAATGAATTTGTCATGGGACATGGCAAAATTTGATATCGCTTCTCAACACATAGTAAAAACAGAATTTCTAAAAGACAGAGTTACGTGTTTAAATATGCTGAGTTTAACAGGAACCTGGCACATCCACCAACAAACAAGACCTCGGTCTACCTTTGATTCTGTGTTCTTCTGCAGTACATCCTCATTGACATTAAGTAATGCAAACATTTTCGGGGAGGATGGAGGAAATCCTTCTGTCTTTGACAACCTGACAGAGTTCCTATTGGACTTGGGATGATGTGCGAAAAACATGCACAATAAAGGCCACATATGCACACATCAATAACTTAGCTAAATGCTAACTTCAGCATGCTAGCATGGTCATAATGGCAATGCTAACATGCTGATCGTAAGCAGGTATAATGTTTATACCATGTCCGCCATCTTAGTTTAGCATGTTAGCATGCTAACATTTGCTAATTAGCACTAAACACAAATTGCAGCTGAGGATGAGGCTCTGTACCAAATGCTGGCCCAATCCGTCCAGTAGAAGTTGAGATATTTCACAGGGTAAGTGAAGAATTAAACTTGCTGGTGGTGGAAAAGTCAGACAATTACCAATGTCATTAGGATTCATCCTCTGGGCACTATGGCCATCTGTACCAAATGTCATAGCAATCCATCCAATAGTCAGTATTTCAGTCTGGACCAAAGTGGGGGACAGAACAACTGACTGACATTGACATACCTACAGCAGTGCCTCTAGCATGGTTTTAACCATGATTTGGTTTCCTTGTTACTAAAAAAAAACAACGTATAATCATGTATGATAATGATAATTCTGTAATGAAAGGAAGATGTTCTTGGTATTTTTGTGCTCAAGAGGGAGAAAAACGGCATATACCTCTGGCTATTTTGTTGTTTTTCACCACTTGTAAACACTATTGTATTTTTATTAACTCTATAAGAATTACGCAGGAATGCTATGTGGCATTTACTATATCCTACAAATGCTTTATTGTAAACCAACAGAGGCTATTGTCATCGCTAGCTGATGTCAAAGGAAAGACTTGCTTGTGGCCTATATTTTACCCAAGGCTCAGTAGAGCTGCTGGGAGAGCTCCCACTCAGCTCCTGCTCTTGAACCAGTCTCTATCTCTACCAGCCCCAAAACACCAAAGTAGTCAGTTCCACCTTCCCAAGTATAATCCACAGAGATGCAGAATGACTGACAGCAACATGACTGACAGACTGAACCCCTTCTTAGCGTTTGTGTGTGGACTAAAACTCCTATAATCAGGAAAAATATAACATAAACTTAACTTCCACGTTCTGTGTTGTACATCAAATGTTCAGTTTATAAAAAAACACACACACACACACACACACACACAGTAAATCATTTCAATTTTCTCTGTCCTTGTTTCCTTTGACCTTACTTTTCTGCTCGCCATCCCTCCCTCCCTTCTATCTCTCAAGTTATGGGAGTGGTGACTTGAGTTGGACCCTGCCTTCTATACTCTGTCTGTAAAGGAACAAAATCATAGAAAAAGCATGTGTGATACACACAAACTAGGTACAGCATAATACGTACTGTATAACTAATAACAACCCCTTATAATTGTTATTAAAAAATAAATACTAAAAGTAGTAAATTCAAGCCCCTTCTGAGGATTTTCCTTCTTTCAAAACAATACGAGGACATTTGATCTGTTAAAAGCAGCACTACAGACATGCCCAATTCCTCATCACCATAAACAATAATTCATTTTCTCAGTTGGTTCACTTCAGAAGATTCTGATTGCTTCTGTTGCAGCAAGCGTGGAACAAACACTGCAGGGCCAGTGGTTAGTTCTCAGGGCATGCTGAACCCTGCAGGTTAACGTCCCACTAAGTGGTTTTGCCCTGACTTGCCTGCCTTTGTTATTTGTTTGCAAGTTAACTTTATTTTCTGAGTTTATACACCCTATTCTCTTACCCTTTCTACTCCAGTCCTTCATTTTTTTTGTAATATCAGAATACTACAATATTAATCCACATGTGCTGCAAAACTCAAATGAAGTAGAAGAATGGACTCAATAATAATAAGTTTGTCTTCATCTCCAGTATGTGTGAGTGTTTGGACTGGTGGCAAGTCCCTTGTAGGCATGTCGGCACAGCAGGAGAGCCAATGTTCCTGTCTTTATTAATTACTACCTGACATGCACACACATACACACACTTGCCTGCACATACATACCCCGGCCTCCATTAAACTACTCCACAAAATGCACACGATTACACTTTGATTCAAACACACACCTGTCTCCAAAAATATCTTTGACTTTGCAGTAACTCACATTTAACCACATGCGCGCACCACACAGACACACAGACACATACAGACACACACAGATATAGCAGCAACAGGAAGCTCGTAATCTGTCCCCATATCCCCTCTGCACTTCTACTTATTCATGCTCGGTTAGGCCAGAAAGGGCATTGAAGAGGCAGATGAAGCAGAAAAGCCAAGCTGCTAGCCTCAAGTAGAGACTGCTAGCATGACTCTGTAAAGTAAATGTAATGTGCTGGATAGCACGACAATACATTACATACTATAACCACAGCATTTTTTATTCAGATCTGGGCCTCATAACATTTTCCTGAGAACCAAAAAACCTGTCAAACTGATGTTTTTGCATTATACATTCACCTAGCAGCACATTGTCATTGGCTACTGTATGTTGCTCCCAACTCTCATAGCTGTCATCTGTTATGCTTCCAAGCTTTTCCACAGCGCCGACCCTTATCAATTTTATTACCATCATTATAAGAGTCAAACGGTCATTCCCTCATTTTAATTCGCCTGATAATCAGCCTACTTGTGAAGGGGACAATATGAGCACAGCTGCCAAGTCTCCCTGCCAGAATGCCGCTAACTTGAACAAAATGACAAAACAAAAGAGGATGCAGGACACTCGCCAATGGGTTCACCTACCAAACATTAAGACTAAACATTATGCAATGGTAAAATAACAGTGCAGTCAATTTTACATCAGCAGTCTGTGAGCGAGTCATTGGGAGCAGGAACAATACATAAACAGGAAAGGCGGATGCAAAATGATCTCCTGTTAGCCCTGTACAAGGGCACCTTGCATGTAAACATCAAAGGCTCCAGTGGTGCTGTTGAGTAGTTATCGGGACAAGAGAGTGTCTGTACCGAGTGGCTCCCAAGTGTGAGCATGCAGCTGTCAAATCATAAACCACAGCAATATTAGAAGATATCAGAAAACTGCTCGTAACATATGAAATAGGCCTGCATCACTATTCATCATTAAATGGAGGCATGTTCAACAGCCGCAGTGCACAGTAAAATGATGACAAGATAATACTTCTGTAGTAGTTATGCCACTGATGTCATTATTGATAGGTCCGATTTGAAAACGACAGGAAAAACTGAGGAATTGTGACAGAAATACGTGAAACATGTGTGCACCCTTTGCCCACCATTTCAATGAAAAAAAAAACAGGTTCCTTTTTTAATCTCATATTCCAATTCCAAAAACGGCAGCAGTTGCAAAAATCCCAATGAAACTCCTACCACTGTGACACATAATTGAAGATGAAGGAACAAAAGAACTTTCTTATTTTATTCCATTTGTTTAAATAGGAGCAATTTCAGTCATGGTATTGCTTTATATATCTTTTTGTCTCTTCCTCTCTCAGGCAGTTCCATCCCTCGCTGGCTGTGCTGAGGCTAAATCCTCCCTTGAGGCAATGTCACATTTTTTGAGAGGACGGTATAGAGAGACAAGCTGTGTGGGTGTGCATCTCAGTATCTACAAATGTCTCAACCATAATGCAACATTTTGGAAACATTTGTTACCATAATGTTTTTAGGTGTCATTAGGTAAATGATCTAGTGCAAAAACACAGTTCTGCTCTTAACTAGGTTTAAGGATTTAAAGTCTCACTTACACATGTACATCTAAAGTAAACATAGAGGTTAACATTTCAGGTGGTTGTCACTCAGTTATGAAATACATTTTAAAAAGCAAGCAATGCCTGGAAGCCACAGAAAAGAGAGCATTGTAGTGGCTACAATAGCTCACTGGTTAAGCTGAAGCATAACAAGGGTCAGTCATTACAGCTCAACTGGTGCCGTAGATTTTACTAGGTACTGGCAGTGACTGCACCCTGTGGGATGCATCTCTGCAGGTTGGCAAGCTCAGGTATGGGCAAACACAATATGAACAAGCGCACACCAACACACTTGGACAGACATGCACAGACTTGAAAGCATAAAAACACACCTGTTCATACTTGCTTTCACACACACACATGCACATAGAACAAGTAAGATGCAACAGTAGTGTTAGTAGAAGCATGTTATTTTGAAAATCTTTCCTTATTTAGTTCAGGCATTATATATACATTCGTCATCCAAACCTCTCTACTGCTTGCTCTTTCACTACTCACGCTCTCTCAAGGAAAATATATCTAAAGTTGATGTGAATACATATTTATAGGCTATTGAAAAAAATCAGCTTTAGAAACCAGACTTAAATTAAAAAGCACCAGTTCACCACATATTTTACACTGTTTAGTTATTCTAATGGAATGCTCATATTGCTCACTAAAATCACACACACATCTCAGGTGTGTTGGCAAAAGTGATGAGCAAAAAGCTTTTTTAAAGTAAATATTGTTTGAATCTGAGAGCCAAAAAATGAAATGCACATCATTGTAGCTGTTCACCACCAATGCACTTACAATCAAATGAAGCGTGGGAGTGTGTTACTATAAGGTTTAATTGAACAGATTGAACATATACTATACTTAAAGGGATACTTCACCGATTTAGCATTAAGCTTTGTATCAGTAGAAACCCGAGTCGTATTTTCGAATGACCGTGCTTCCCTCCCTCATGTCCCCCTGAGACTAGATTTCTCTGTATTGTGGGTCTGGAAAAAAGCATCCAATGATGCAAAAATCGTCATTTAGCGTCATCATTTTTGCCCAGAGTTTGTGGACTACAGCCAGCTAGTTCCGCATGTTTTCAACCCACCCATAGGGTGTTGGACTGTCGTCTCTACCCGAAACGAGACAGCCATCTTGGAGCTAAGCTACAGCTCTCTCTTTTCAGCAGCAAACTTATACAACAATTATGTGCATTCAAACTGCCGCACATGTGTACCACCGTGATACATTGGTATAGATCGGAGAATATGCAGGAAATTTTATTACAGACGGAATACTCTACACACTACACAAGCTTCGCCTGCTACGGAGACCAGCACCTCAGCCTGTGGTGTCGCTCTATGCCGCTAGCCAGGTAAGGGGACATCGAAAGCGGTGAAACGCGGAACAAGGGCAGGAGTATGAGCTAGGTGGAAAGCTAACGCTAGCCGGCCACCTGTTCCATCAATCCTGCTTGCAAGTGTCCGCTCATTAGACAACAAATTGGACTACATCCAACTTCAACGAAACTCCCAATGAGAGTTCAGAGACGGCTGTGTTTTTGTGGAAACATGGCTGAACAACAGTGTACCGGACTATCCAGCTACCAGGCCTGCTAGCCTTCCGAGCAGATGCTGCTCTGTCTAAATAGCCTCTTTCGTATGTCGTTTTTATATATTGTGGTTTTTATACATTTTAAATGTGTAACACCATTTGAGCCATGGTGAAACGTTTCGTATGGCTGAAATGACAATAAAACACATTTGAGTTGACTTGACTGTCTCACTGTCTATTATGTCTGTAAACGGTAGTCAAGGCTTGGGAGTGGACTAGTAGGGAAGCGAAGCAAGTGCATTCTGGGAGTTGTCTTTCATCCACGTGAGCCAAAAATACATTTTCTGGCATTTCTCGGTATAGAAGGCACCAACTTCTAAAATAAATTCACATTTCTACTACATAAATGACCCAATTTAATACATATTCATCTTTCCAGCGGTGAAATATCCCTTTAAAATGGATGAGCTGCTGTTTGTTAATACTGAGTGCCATGTATATCCCCAATTTTAATAAAACTTCATATTTAGAATCTTTCTCACCCAGTCTTCAAATTGATACGATGATTGGTACCAATGGAAGTGTAGCAAACTACACCCATTCAATAACACTGTTGTTCCAATTTACCATGGCATTTACTCACTGACAACTCTGTGATAAGAGTGATGTCTGTCATGCTGACGCTCTAAATTTGTCTCTTTGTCTGTTACACCATCTGCCTGACTTTTCCATAAAGATGGCTGAAGTAACTGTAACTCAATGAAACAGAAGAAGAGAGGATGAAAGAGAAGAAGAGCAACAAAACTGGGCAAACGATGAAGGGAGGGAAAGAGAGAGGGAGAGAGAGTCCCTATTAATCACATGTGGTAAGGAAGCAAGTTGAGCACATTTCGACTTCACATCAGCAGCAACTCTGTTCTCTAATTAATCTCTTACTAAAGAAATACCTCCATCTACTGAAGCCTTTGTGTTTAGGTTATTTTTGTTGTAACTTATATTCGAATATGTGTGAAATGGAGGTATTTTGCTGGGCTTTAAAGAATTACACCAATGCTATTGATTCTCTGACCTCACTGACACAATTAACATGAGGTTAATGAGGTGGAAATGCAAACAAAATGCATTGCAATCAATCAGAATGTGGATCAGTCAGACTACGTCTGGTGGTCATCTGGCTCACATTGTGATTGGATAAAAGCCAGGTGTGTACAGTGACCATATTCTCAGGAAGAAAATCAGCTCGACATGAAAGAAGTAGAACCCATACAGTGGTATCGCTTCCCTTGCCCTGGGATATGCCATGTTTGTTGGGAAGCTCACCAGCTCTGCCTATTGTATACTGAAATCACATTGCAGTCAGAATCCAGATAACGAAAATGTTAATTAATGCTAGGTGGGAATGCAAAGGCCTAATTATTGCTATTATGATGGCTGATTTGTTAAGCAGGAAAGAGAGATATTCAGGAGAAGAAACTGATCTGCTCGTATGTGAAGTGAAAGCGCACAAGCAGATCATATCATAATACTATTTCACATTGTAATATTTTTATTTTTACTCTTTTGCATGTTTGTGTGCTGCTGTAAATCCCTGTGTGTGTAACAAGCATAGTGTGTGCGCGCTGTGCACGAGCCTAGCCTAAATGCTGCGTTATTGACTTTAGACCAGGTTTTTGTTGGTCAATGGCGCAATCACTTTCCGCTGCCTCAAGATATCAATACGCCAAGAATGCACCTGAACACACCTCCCTGTAAGACCAGCACGCCCATGGGCGCAAAGATGGGCGCAGGTGCATTTGCTATTTAAACAACTTCGGTGCTGTGCCGGAAATTCACAACTGCGTTGGGCTTTGCGCCACGCTGGGTGCAAGATAGGGCCCAGAATGTTAATTGTGACATACAGAGAGAGACAAATAATGAGAGTAAGGGATGAGGAGCGGGAGTTAGAGAATGTGTAAGTGAAACAGATGGAGTAGAAACAAATGTATTGTGATAACGTCATTTAAACAGTGCTTGGCTCTCTGAGGGCCCTGGCTGCTTGTGCACTCCTCTCACACTCGTTTAACTGGGAAAATGGCCAAAAGGATGGGCCAAAAGGACACGCACTCTCTCTTTCACGGTCTCTCTCTCTGTCTCTCCCCTGCAAAGAGACTAAATTGTACAGAATTGTGCTGTCAAGTCTCATTTGTGAGAGAAATAGCACACTGGTTATTACTTACGGCAGGTTGTTTGGAGGTATGTGGTCTTAGTTGAAGAACAAAGAAAATGTGTTTAAAAAGTATTTATGGTAGGATGTAAGTTTGTGTGTGCAAACCCACATGCGTAGGCTACAGCACACACTCAACCACACACAACTGAACCTAACAGCAAACCCAATTGAGGTTATCAGAGGTCTTTAGTAGTAGAATAGGTTGCAATAACGAGAGGAGCAACAGGTTACATGCCAAACATTTTGCCCAAGCAAAGGTCAGGGCAGGGGTCAGCCCACTGAACCAAACTGTGGCTGAGAAAAATGCATTTTCTTCTACATAATATACTGCAGGGTCAACTTAGAGGCCAAGACTGATATAGTAAAGAAAATTCTGTCAGCCAACATGACCTTATTGATGTATCATTTAGCAAGCTTTTCTCTTTAGGGTTAGTAGTTCACAGCTTCTCATTTGTGTCATGGTCCCTCTTGCTGCCAACTCCTCTGTTGGCCTGGGGAGGGTGTAAAATGCCATGTGCCTGCTCTCTCTCACAAACACACACACACACACACACACACACACACACACACACACACACACACACACACACACACACACACACACACACACACACACACACGGAGTCATTCAGACAAAGTGGATTTTCACCAACAGAGTGTACCATGTGCACAGATTCACACCATCTCCGGTAGTGTCCCCGTTTCCCTAAAGAGATGCCCTGGAAGTAGTAGTAGCTGATGTATAGGCCGAGACACAACCCCCTGCTGGCTTCCCAAGTGAACTACTTTGCCAGCTTAGTTTGACTCTTTTCTGACTTGTCCACCGACCATCTTATATGACTGTCATATAAGATTATGTTTTTCCTCTCTCCTTGAGGCACCATTTATGTCACCACATCACCTCCATACCTCCTTTAATTCTCTATTTTGTTTCACTCCTTTCTCCCCCTTTCCTCTCCATGCCCCCTCTCCCATTGAACAGTTTGTCCTTCTCTGAGTTTCTACCACCAACTCAGCTACTTGGGGAGTGTGTATGTTTGTGTGTGTGTGTGTGTGTGTGTGTGTGTGTGTGTGTGTGTGTGTGTGTGTGTGTGTGTATATATGTGTGTGTGTCAGTAAGTTTAAAGCTGGTCTTTAATGACCTAAGCCCCAAAGCTCGTTTGAGCTGCAGATATCAGCAGTCAACTAATGTCCAAACATCTGGTCTCTCACACACACACACACACACACACACACACACACACACACACACACACACACACACACACAAGCCTTGAGCTTTTATCATTGGCCAGAGGAAGGGTTTTAGCATCCGCCCTGACAGATGCCGCCCACACATCAACACACACACACACACACACACACACACACACACACAAATACAAACACATACACACACACCACAGTCAGTGGAAAAACGCAGGAGAAGGATTTAGGCTGAGTATGATCCATATGTGTGTAACATATATCTGACAGCTAGGATTATGCGTATATATGAGAGTGAGAAGAGCGAGAGAGAGTTGTATGTGTGTGTGTGTGTGTGTGTGTGTGTGAGTGTGAGAGAGAGAGAGAGAAAGAGCGAACAAGAGAGACAGTGACAAAGCAGGGCCATTTCAGCAGGTCCCTAGCGGTCAGTAAGCCTTTCCTCTCTCTTTCTCACCTCTCTCTCTCTACATGTCTTTTTTCTCGCTTTGATACTCCATTACTCCATCTATCTAAAGCTCCGCTCTCTTTGTTTTTTCTACCCCTCACTGTCACCCCCATCCTCTTTCTATTTCTCTCCTCTTCCAGAGCTGACAGAGCGATAAGGGAATACACCCAGGAGAGAGTAAGGGTCACTGGACATAAGTCAAGGAAATGGCAGATATATATATATATATATTATCTTTCCACCAGGTCAAAGTGGGCAAAAAAAATAATCACTAAATCACCAAGGCATGCAGTGGGTCTTACGTCCACGTGCCTTTTCCTCAAAACACACATCTCTTTTCACTTTAATGCAATAAAAGAGAAGAAGATGGTGTGGCCAAGTAGATGAAAGATTTTTTACATTCAAAAGTGTTGTATGTGTTATATTCAGTAATTATGGTTATTATTTTGTTTAGAATAGACAATGGCACTCGGGGCCCTGTGGAAACTGTTGCTTACACATTCAGCAGTTACAGTGCAACATCGGTATTCATTTGTAGGGATGGAAATCACCAGAGGCCCCGCGGAACGATATTATCACGATACAATATTATTGCGATTTTAAACATACTGCGATATTCTGCAATATATTGCAATTTATTACCTTTTTTCCAAATTCAAATTATATCCCCAAATAAAAACTTTGTCAACATCTCTTTTATCTTAAAAGATAAATGTATCGGTTTGTTCATCTCACTTTAATTTTTTTATTATTCTAGTAACAAAAAGTTCTCATGTGCAATTCATAAAATAAAAGATCTATACTTGGTGTCCATGTATCGATACAGTATTGCAATGGAAAATATCACAATACGATGCTGTATTGATTTTTTCCCTCACCCCTAATATTCACTCTCTTTTAGCTCAGTTTTTGGTCTCTACCAACTCCTAAGAGAAATCTTTGTCTCTTTAGCTGCTAAACGCTCCACTATGTTGACCAGCTAGTTGTCTGTCTTCCTTTTGGTGTTGACCAGGTAGTGTACTGTGGGTTTTTAGAGCCTTTTTACTGAAAACAGCAGCCTGCTTTGGCCAAAAACAACTCTATGAGAGCAGTTTGAATTAACATTTCAGTCGCGGGCTGGACAGCTAAACAATGAGCAGAAAGTCAGTATAAAGCTCAGTGAAGTCGAGGGGAACTGCATATTTGCACACATATTACTAATAGTCTGAAAGCTTTGCTGCAGTTAAAATATTTGTGCAATTCACTGTCATTCTAATATTTGTTATATTCTGTTGCCTAGTGTCTCGTATTGTGGCTTAAATTGCTCACGTTTTTACAAATGCCACATTTGCAATTTTGACGCAACTGGGATTTTATCAAAATTATGATAATGAGCTCTGTTTTTTATTTCAGTCTCTGTTCTACACAGTTCTTCACTGTTAATACTACATGCACACAGCCATACAATATCAGTAAGGCATATTCTCTCACTTGTACCTTTTGCATTTGGTCCCATTTGGTTTGGTGTGCAATCTGTTATTTGTCTGTTTGAGACTTTTGTGTGCCGTTCATTTATAACTTAATTTAGTCCCTCTTCCTGTAACTAAGACCATAATGTCTTTTTTTGTCCTGATCTCAGTGTTACTCTGCCCTCCCTCCCTCCCACTCTCTCTTCCTTTCAGTGTGGAAGAGGTCTGAAGTTGCAGTCACCAGAGCAATTAGAGACTTCATGTTCCTCCTCACTGTCAGGAGGCAAGGACACACACACACACACACACACACACACACACACACACACACACACACACACACACACACACACACAAACACACACACACACACACACACCACCCATCCTGTGCTGTCCTCTGTGCTGACAGGCACTGGGCAAAAGTTCACTCTGCCACTGTGCTAGCTATCTCCCTCTCTTTGTTCCCCTCCTTTACTCTGTCTCCTCACGCTCTGCCTTTTCAAGAAAAGTGCTAACTAGCAATCTCTCACTTCCTCTTCTCTCTCCGCCCACCTCTCCAAGCGCTATCAACCATCTCTTTCGTCTCCATATTTCTCTTTTATCCGTCCTTCACAGAGAAGTTACAAGCTTGTCCTTCACTCAGTGTTTTGCTTTTGTGCCTCTCACCAACCCTCCATCCCTTTCTATCTGCCCAATAATTACCCCTTCTCATCTAATAGCTCCGTTTCTCTCTCTTCCCATTTTTCTCTTTCTTTTATCTTTCCCTGTTCATCTCATACTCATTTCCTTCGTTTTCCAGTGTGTCACATATGTTTGCAGTAAATTTGTACGTATCTGCCCCTGCTCATTTGGCCAACTCTGATATCGTGTGACATAGAGTTGAGTCAGTGTACATGTGAAGTGCTGCAAATAAGCAGACTGCATCCACAAATCACCTGAAAACGTCATCTCCAATGTGTCTATTTCTTGGTCCCACTTTTCTTGATTCTGAATCCATTGAACTGAACAGAACAAAAACTCAAAAGGGAAGATGTTGAATGCCAAGAGAAATTCGCAATAAGCTTCTTTATCATGTCATATTAGATCGACACAATGGGGATTCCCAAAAGAACTCCCTGAGTTGCATACTCATCTAAGACTTTTCTCCAACTATTAAGCAGCGTTGAAATGATGCCACATTCTAATATCAGAGCGCCTTGGAGAAATTTAATTCCTCCATCTGTCAGTCCTGTGCAACTCGCTTTGATCTCTCTAAGGTGAGCTTGGCCAATACGCCTCCTACTATCTCTTCATCAGAGGAATTGAGAGACCTCAAATTATATTCACAACCACTGTGGTCCTGTGGGCAGTTGTATATCATTCATTTTTTGTGAAGTGCGGTGAGGACAGCATCACACATGCTAGCTGGGGGAAGGTGAATCACTACTTTATGCAACCGCATGCGGGAGTTTTATGTGCACTGATGCAGTGCATGCCCATCACCCACTGGAGCTACAGTGAGGGAAACTCTCTCCACAGTCCCGTTTTGACCATTTAAAAAAGTTCTGCAAGGTTTCCACGACTTTACTTCCAAGATGTAATGATGCGTTTGTGGAGGGATCTGGTCTTGGCATAATTGTGACCCATTAATTGGTAACGTGACGTCCATGCCTCATATAGCCAGGACACAAAGACTCTATACTCAAAGGCACTAAAAGGGTATGTGATCTGCAGGTCTCCTTGATATTGTAATGAGTCTTCTTAGGCTGCTAATGTGCTTATAAGTAATCATTATTAAAGGGTAGACCTCAAAGCCCGCAGAGCAAGTGGGCAAATGGTTCATGCTGAAACATACTGATGATCAATCAAAATGCAGAATATTCATAAACATCCCTTAGTGACTCACGCTTTCCTCACACTTCCTACAAACCTAAACAATTGGAATGGAAACGTTGCCAGGGTTTGTTCTCCTGTACAAAACGTGATGTTCTACGACACAACCTCACTCTCCTTCCTCTAGAGTCATTGGCAGAGCCAGGTATCTGAAGTTTAACATTCTCTTACTTAAAGTCTGAAAAAGCTGTCCATGCACTTTTAAAAGGAAGTTATAATTAATTTGGTTACAGTATCTCATTTTAGAGTGAATCTCCCCATATTTGTAATTCAAAATATGTATATATATTTGTCCAACATGTTAAAGCATGCAACTAGACTTTGCTTTTGTTTTTATAGCATTAGCCATCGGCAAAACATAGCAGAATGTATTCTGAAAGGACACAATTTATTCGAAAAGTGAGAACAGGCTGTGAGCTGTCACATTTGATTTATTAGTAATTCTGTCTAGTGGCAGTTTAGCTTCCAAGTGTAACAAGACAAGAATATTTGCAGTAGAATAGGTTTTGCTTATCTGTAGCTGTCTTTACAGCTGTCTCTGGTAATAACCATAGAATTCATATTCAAACTAATACAATGTGAGCTTTTCTTGCTTTTGTTCAAATCCTCCTGTTTCAAGGACGATGACATGGGCCGTTGGCCAAAATACAGATCAGAGTCCCTATTACATAGGTATTTTACTGCCAGACGAGAACTTTTACTTGAGGCACCAATTTATTTACATATTGCTATTAGAAAGATAGCTAGCATTATTTTTGTTTTTTACGGTTATTTTTTGGGCATTTTTAGGCCTTTATTTAACAGGACAGATGAATACATGAAAGGGGAGAGAGGGGGGAATGGCATGCAGCAAAGGGCCGCAGGTCAGAGTTGAACCCTGGCCCGCTGCGTCGAGGAGTAAACCTCTATATATGGGCGCCCGTTCTACCAACTGAGCTATCCGGGAACCCATCTAGTGTCATTTTAATTGGAAAACCTTTAGATTCATTTTCCAGAATGTTTAGTTTGTTAAAGTGCTCATATTATGCTTATTGCTTTCCCCTTTCCTTTATTGTGTTTTATATCTTTTTTGTGCGCGTTATAGGTTTACAAAGTGAAAAAGCCCAAAGTCCACCCCAAAGGGACTTACCATCTCCAACAGAAAACACAAACTGCTCCAAACAGCTCTACTGTAGTCCAGCCTTTACTTCTGTGACGGACATGCATCACTTTGTAACACAGGTTATAATGCTTGCCTAGCTGCTAGCGTGGCACGCCCTCATACTCTGCTTCTGACTAGCTAGTAGTCCTTACCTAGTTACTGCGTATGTGTGACTCCCAACAAAGATGGGATAGAAGTGTGATGACTCACTCTGTAGCTAAAACAGAGAGCTCAACACACAGGGTGAAAACAGGAGTTGCAGCAAAGTGCAACAAAAATATGGTGTTTTTTGAAAATCAAACCATGTAAACCTTTTCTGATATAACCTCTAAATACAATTATGAACGTGAAAATGAGAATAATATGAGCACTTTAACATTATTTGTGCTATTACTTGTGTATTAGTCTATACATTGTCTTTTTTGGTATATTACTGCATATTATACAATTAAAGATAGATACTTCTGATATGAGATATGATTTGAAAATGTCTGTTGTATTTTGAAAAGCACAATAAAAGATTGGAAGCAGTAATGGCAGGTCATTTTAGAAGTTGTGTAACCCATAAAAAAAGTATGGGCACTGAAGGTTTAACTCCTCATGAGTCAGGCGGTTTTAAACCTTGGCGCATCCCGTCAGATCACCCTGTATTTGTGTTTCTATTTACTTATTTTTATGCATATTTTGAAGTATCCCACTAAAAAAGCTGAATGGAAACAGCTACATTTAATACAACTTCCTTCAATTGCGTAAAAAGTTTTTTACGCTCGTTCGAGGTGGTTTTTGCCTTTTGGCGAAAAGAGTTGTACACTAAATGGGATATGGAAACGCATTCACCAAATAAACTCGGATATGGAAACGCATTCACCAAATAAACTCGACAAAGCTAACATTTAACTCACAGGGCTAATCAGCTGTTTCCACTGTCGGCGCATTGTGTCGGCGTCTTCCCAGATATTCCCACAACGTGTCTGTGTCTCCCTGGACAGCATGAAAGATCAGAACAGGTCGTTGTTGCAAATGAGAATTTGTTTTCAATCAACTTACCTGGATGAATAAAGGTTAAGAAGAAGAAGATGGCCCATTCTCTCTCGACATGATTCGTTTCACAATCAGAATTTGATCCATTCGGTTCAATAACATTTGGAAAGTCTAAAAGAGCCTCATGATTAAATCTTTTAATCCCCATTCAAATTAGCGGAGCACTTAACCAGAAGTGGCCAGCTCGGCCAGCGGAAGTCTGTAGTGAGGCTGCTCTATGAGCCACACCGTGCGGAAGCAGTACCGATCATTCAGGTAATTTTATACGCGGTTTTGGCTCCATTAATGTGTCATGCACCACTGAGCAACTCTCATAGGAATGAACGGGGCTCCACCTCCAGTGCTTATCCATATTACATCCATGGTTAGATGTGGCTAGGGTCATTTGTTTTGTTTCCGGTTAGCAACCTCTATGTCTTCTATTCTGTTCACTAGTGGATTACAGCCATGCGTAGCCTGTAGCGGAAACTTCTGACTTCTTCTAATTTATTAGGCCAGTTGATGGAAACGCACCTAATTTGCATTTATTTTTTGCGACATTTCAAAATTCTTTAAAAAAACGCTTGACAGATGAATGGAAACACAACTACTAACCTGAGTTCTGCTCTCGACTAAATAATTTGTGCCCACCTCAATTGAATATTGCTTTTGGTGTGAGAAAGATGCTTTCTAGCTTTGAATATCACTCTCTCGCCACCCAAACAAAGTCACTAAGCCACAAACATACAGCAGCTGAGTAGGTTAACTGCATGCTGCCTCTGGGACAGCGTCTGATCTTCAGGCTGTTTTTTTCCACATTCCAGCTCTCAGACAAAAGCCCAATTTGTGTGGCTCTAGTTGGAGGAGGTGCACGCACACAGAGCTCACAAACAGACGTCTCATAAATCACTACTAGGTCTGTCCCCAACTTGACCAGGCAGCAAGTCAGTCATCATCGCCTCATTTCACGGTCATTATTGTGCTCACTGTAACTTTCTTCAATCATGCACCCATACTTTTTCAAATCTGTCCAGGAGAGTTTTTGGGAGGTCGGAAGCAAAGAACAGACTCACTGCACTGCAGAATGACTCATACAATTTATATAGCACTTTGTGGATAATAGATGAGAAATAGCAAACTACAAAGCACTCACTTGGATAAAATGTACCCTGCAGTTAGTGGTGATGGAGCCATTAAATGACTTATTAAATTCTCTCAAGACTCCCAGTTTGTGTAAAGCAACACTTCTGAGTTGAGCTGACATAAAAAGGAAGACATGATTCTTTTATAAGTCAAAAAAAAATAAGGCAGCAAGAATGTGATGATGGAAGGCGGAAAACAAAGAGAGAAAAACATCATAATTGTTTGTATGTGCGTACAAGCTTAGATTTCTTTTCTATTATTGCGTGAGTATGTCCCTATGCATTTCTGTTTGTGCACCTCTTAAATGTATCTGTGTGGTACATCTAAAAGCAATCTGCCCTGCTGTTACTGTTTTTAGACAAAGGCCCTGCTGTCTAAAGTATTGCCCAATAGACAGTATAGCATATATAGCATAACAGTGCCAACGCAGAAGGTGGATAATGTCAGCCAGGCATTCAAAGAATGTGACATTGAAGTAACCCATAACTCAATTATGGCTGCAATTCAAGAAGAGTGTCTACATAATCCGTAATCCAACAGCGGGGGATCGCGATAAGGCACACACACACACACACACACACACACACACACACACACACACACACACACACACACACACACACACAATGAAGCACATGTGTACACATGGATTGATACAGTACATGTACACACAGACATTGGCAAAAGTATTTAACATGTAAATAACAATCATACACCCTATTGTCCTGCTGCTACATAAGCAGCAAAACAACTACAAAGAAAAATAAGGCACCTACAAGGCAGCTGTACACACCAAGACATGTCCTACATATCATACCTAACAAATCTAAATAGTCAACAAGTGTATTTAAGCCACAGGCAGAGTGGTTTCTAATTTACTTTTTCAATGATGGGCTATGTGATGGTTGTGAGACTGTTCACAAACACACTGCAGTCAGAAAAGAAGTCAATCAAGTCTGTGGTTTGTGGTAAATGACAATCGTTATGCAAAGATTCCTCTGAGGAACATGGTTAGGCACATTTCACTCGAGTTGCCTAGTTGTTGCATTTCATTCAAAGATTCCTGGAAAATTATTGCATTGGTTGGTGAATTCTGTCGTCTGTCAGAACAAGGAAATGGAATAAACAAATGAGATGAGTGAGTACCATAATGTAGCATTACTCATCCTGTGTTAGTATTATCTTTTGACATTGACTGTGAACTGTCATATATAAAAAGCACATGTTTAGTGCAGCTGTGAGTAATGTGTGTTAGTGTGTAATGCATGTGAAATAGGACGCACAGAGGCTTGGTACTACAGTAGTCATTAGAGTCACTTTAAGCCCTTCATCTCTTCTCCACTGTTCCCCTCTCATCTCCTCTTCCCCTCTTAGACAGTACAGGCACTAATGGAGTTTGGACTAGACCTGAGGGAGAAGAGAGAGGGAGGAGGGGAAGGAAAGAAGCAGGGAGTGAAGAAGAAGTGAGAAAGAGTGTTGAGAGAGTAAGGATCATGAAAATCAGTATTGGTACTGGTATTCCTTTTAGCTTTGGGATATATTTAGTCAATTAGCATTCTAATAAGTTTCATTTATCTTTAACATAGGTTTGTCTCATTAATGTTTACACCTCTTTTAAAAAGGAGCAACCCCCCCACACACAATGGGTGAAAGGACAACAACAGTTCATACTTGAAGCAGAGGCTCATTAAAATAAGTGGAACACTCACATTACTGCACAAGATGAAGGCATAAAAAGAGGTTTGGGAAGCAACAACATCTTGAGGGAAGGGGAACTGATGCATACATTTAAAAGGAGTGCTTGCATTTGTGAATGAGAACACAATAGAAAGCAAAAAAGAAGAAATGACAGAAAACAGACAGGAGAACAAGCACGAGATAAAAGAAAGACAAGAGTGTCACTGAGAATTAAAGAAATTCTTTTGATGCTCTTTAAGAAAACATCTGTCAAAACAGATCAACCATTCGACATGTACACACACGCACACGCACGCACGCACGCACACACACACACACGTTGATAAAGTGACACACCTCACAGCAAGTTTATTGCAAAAGAAAGGCCTATCTAACTACAGTATATAATCTACTGTGTAGCCCCACAGCAACTATTCCAAAAGCCACAGAAAACAGAAGGACAGAAAGAAAATGTTAAAAGAAAAGAAAAAAAAGCAGAAAAAGAGAGCGAGAAGATGAGAGAGAGAGAGAAAGAGAGAGAGAGTAGGTGATGTGTCCCAGGTGTGCGCTCTATCCTCAGCAGTAGTTAAGAGCAAGGCACGGCAACGCCTCAGCCATCCATCACTATGGAGATAACAAGCTGTCAGGGCCAGATAGGATCATGGGCCACAGAGGCCGGTCACTCTGCTTGAACACCACAGGAGCCAATCAGAGCAGAAGGGGAGAGGGTTAGATGATGTGAACAAAAGGATAGTTACTGGCATCAAGCTCTTCAGTGGAAAAAAGAAAAACAAATGAAAAGAAAGAAACCAAGAGGAGAGAATTGATGGAAGGAAAAGAAGAGAGGTGCAAAACACGTGCAAGTGGAAGAATTAAGCTAATTTACAAAGAAAGAAAAAAAGAAATAGAAAGGAAGGAGTTGGAAAATTTAGAGAAGTTCATGCAATTCTAACAATGAAATAAGAAGGCACCCAGAGCCATTCATCAGTCAGTGCTCAGTGTCTAAACAACTCATGCCAGCACATTTCCTTGTCTGAAATGCTGTGTACTGCTAACAATTACGTAGTCTTTCCACTTTGAAAATACAGCTAAAAATGCCCCTATACAATGCGCTTACTTTACAATTTAGGAGTCTGGAACAAGCAGTGCAGAAAAAGTGCAACAGTGAAAGAAGTCCAAAACAAAACACAATGGTAATCATTTCAGGAGAGAATATTGCTCTTTTATATGTACACATATATTACGTAATAAAACTAAAATATTCTGCAAGCAAAAAGGGACATCACATAAAACGCCACAGAAGATATTGCACCTTCAAACAAGTCAATACGTGACACTTAAATGAATTAGATGAAAAACTGTACAGAAATCTGTCATTCTCTGTGTTTCTAACATGAGTAACTGTTGACAGGTCAGGTATCACTAAATGCAGCTGATTGCGCTTTATGAGGTACAATGGAGTATGAGTGACCTGGCATGTTTTCATCTTGATCTGTAGAAAAAAGCGTTGATGAGAGGCAATCTTCACCACTTAACTAAGACTTAATGCATAAGACTGGCTGCAGTCTGCACACAGAATTACAGTCTTTTCTCTCCATTTTAAAAGATTGACCAGGTGAAAGCTATGACCCCTTAAAGATTTCTCCTGTAAAATTGGCTGCAGTGGAGAAGAGGAGCTGCTGATGAAGCGAGAAGCTGAGGAGGAATGACTTACATTAACACAAAGATTCTTTAATAGGGTCAAATCTAACACTGAGAAGTTGAAGAGCTACTAATGCCGCCTAGATGGAAGACTGGATATGCCAATACCTATATGTATATGTATATGTATGCATGTATCTGTCAGTAGTGGTGAAAGAATTATTCAGATCCTCTACTTAAGCTAATGCCACATTGTAGAAATACTCTGCTATTGTTGTCCTGCATTCCAAATTTGTAATGTGCAGTATCAAAAAATTATAAAAAATTATAAAAAATTATATATATATATATTATATTATTGATTGCAATTATTGTGTAAGCATCACTTTAATGTTGCAGCTGGGACTTGTTTTATCACTTCATATGTTGCTTTGTATCTAATTAATCTATAATATAATCATAATTCATGTGTTGATTATATTTTGTATTAATAATCTGATTCTGCAAAGTAACTACAGTAGTAACTAAGTCTGTCAGATATATGTAGCACAGTACAAAATACAATAATGTCCTCTGTAGTGGAGTAGCAGTATAGAATATAATACAATTGAATTACCCAAGTAAAGTACAAGTCAATTGTACGTACTTAAGTATAGTATTTGAGTAAATGTACTATTACCACCGCTGTCTGTCAGTGTGTGAATGCAAATGGCTGTATACATGTAGCAGAATATAGTAGTACACAAAGTATCACCATAATGAATTCATCAGAGGTGACTGGGACTGTACTGGGCCACACATCTGATCTGCTATCAGTCTTGACAGAAGTGAAGTAACAGCTGCTACAGTATATCTCTACAGCAAAGAGAAGCACAGCAGAGAGCTGCAGACCGTCAAAAAATGTCTAAATAAATAAAAAAGGTAGAAAACAAGAATGAGCCTGCAGGGCAGATTTAACACATGATACAGATACAAATACAGTATCTACAGATATATATATATGGGTTAATATAGTGGGGGAGCAAAGTGGAGGAATACAGAGGAATGGAAAAGAGAAATAAACAAAGGAGACAGATTGGCAATTAACTTAGTTTTTTTTTTAAACCTTTATTTATTCAGGGAAGGTTCACTGAGAGGCAGCCTGATCACATTCACACAGTTACACATTCATAGCTGGAAGCTGCAGTACAACCACAGTCTGATCTGCTGGCCACTGAGCAGCTCCACTGGATCTGTTGGAGGCTAAGGGCCTTGCTCAAGGGCACCTCAGTGGTGGTAATGAGGGAGGGACAAGCGCTGCTCTTTCACTTTCCCCACCCAGATTTTCTCCTGTCGGTTTGGGGATTGAACCGGCCGCCACAGATTCAGATTCATTTTATTTAAAACAGGCACAATGCACAAGTTAACATTAACCTTGTATAAGAACAAGGAGAGATGCATTGTGCCAGGTTGTAACACGTAGTCCCTTAACAGATCATTAGTAGTCCCGGTCACAAGCTTGCGTCTCTAACCTTGAAGC